>NC_133115.1:1209874-1380452 GCF_022965805.1 Primulina eburnea | reverse complement strand
GCTCTCGATCCAGAGCTACTGCTTCAACAATCAACTGAGCTCACGAAGTCTGGTTCCCTTCGTCTGCGTCATTGAACCTCGTTAGCATTTCGAAAAGAATTCCTTATGGTCTAACATTCTTGCCAATACATTATCTTCATTTTGCTCTGATTGTAATCTCTAATGAAAAATATAGCTCCATGAGCAAAAGCTCCTGTCATGATGAATCCTGCGACGGGCCGATACTTGCAAGATAAAAATAGGTTGAGTGACCAACTACTCACCAGCGTGTTGTGACATAATCTATTAATAGAGGGTGAGAATCAATCTTACGGGCCATACCAAGATCAGCAACTTTTATGAGATCATTCGATGCCAACATGTTTTCTGTCAAAAATAAATGAACAAGATGTTTTGACCAAACATTAGTCGCAATAATTAAACAACAAAGGCAATGGACACTTGAAATTACATACTTAACAGACTTCATCTAATCAATAAACTAATCAACATAGCTTGATGAAGACTGCAGTTATGTATGTAAAAGTAATAACCTGGCTTCAGGTCACGGTAGAAGTATCCACGTTGATGAAAGTGTGCAAGAACTTCAAATACTTGGAAGCACCATATTCACACTTCAACTTCCGAAAAACGTTTTCGGCTGTTGTTCATTACTTGAAATATATTGCAGTTCTGATGTGGGATCTCGTGCTCCTGATTAATATTTAATGACCAAACAACCAGGATTTATTAATGTAAATAGCGAAGGCGATTAAATTTTCCATTTTCGGCCTACAGAAATTTCGGCATGACCTATTCATAAATAGGACATCCCAAAAAAAAAAATCAAAACATCACAAATAATATATATATACTCGAAATAAAGTCATAACATCAATTCACAACCTATAGCCGCACTGGCCAGGACTAAAAACATGTAGAGCCAGAAAGGCTCGTTCACACAACTATCAATTCAAAACATCGTAAAAATAACAGTACAGCGACACGGGTATCTCCTCGATAAATGTATGACTCCATAATATAGTGTATATATATATATATGGGAACTCTCAACCATGACTCGACGACTGGGCACCACTACCTGACGCTCCACCAGACGCGTCAAATCCTCCTGCATAACCTGTTATGGCATCAAAAACAACCACAGCATAAAAAGAAACGAGGGGTCGGGCCCCAGTACGACGAACCAGTAATATTACGACAAATATAACTGACGTGAAATAAAATCAAGTAAAATGCGATGCAATGCAATGTAATGCAATGCGTGAAAGGTAACAACCGATAACGGATACCATACGGAGTCCAAATGAATCGCATCAACAACAGTAAGAGTGGCCACCCGTGCCAGGAACGTAGCAACGCAACATCAAGTCGCCACTCATCCATGCACGTAGCATCGAGGGTACGGGAGCTACCCACTTAGCCCTCATACAAGTCATCGGGAGTGCTAATCCTACCCACACGCTCCATCGATGACGCAACAACTCAATAGATCAATATCAATATCAATAGCAATCAAAGGAGTCAATGCTCGAAATGCTATGCCACAATAGTTAATATGCATCGTCGATGAATATCCCAATATTTAATATATATTTTTTTTCATTTGATTTAAAATAATGAAAATAGAGATAAATTATCAACTCAGCATATGAACTCAGTATCAATGCGTGAATGAAATCATAGAATTCACGAAAACACATAAGGCACGCCACAATACATTACAAAATACTCAACGTCATCTCACGTCATAATAGACGTCATAATGAAAACAGTTCGTATGTACCTCAACTGACTTTAATTTACCACAAAATATCTTAAATATTTCTCGAAAACTCCAATCCTGTGGCAAAATTATTTATTGCACATCAATTCCTATCTTAGTTAAATAATCAAGGAATTTATCGGAAGTAATTCCAAAATTCATACTAAATTTCTAGAACTCATAATTTCAAATCACAACATCTTAACGGTGTCCGACTAGCGCATGTACAGCTCAAAAGTCGAAATATCCCAATTTATAAATCTGAAAATTTGAACTTCAGTAAACTAAATTCTGAAAAAGTCGATAAATACCTCGAATCGACTCAATAATTCACCTACAATCAATAATACAACATATATCAATTGTTGGAATTCGAATTATTCAAAATACCCAAAATTTCGAACCCTAAATACCTCAAGGCTTAGAAGTAAAGCTCTAGGAAACTTAAACCGAGAGTTTCCTCAAAAATTCCGGCGAAAACGAGTGGCGGTTTCCGACGGACTCGAAAAGTATCGTGAGATTTCTGTGCAAAATGGGTATCAATGTGTAGCTTGCGACGAGAGCTATCCGAAAATGTATTTCATTTAATTTTTCGGCGACCGGAGCGACTAGAATCGAAGGTCAAAGACACGAAAATGGTGAAGGGTCGAGAATGATCGGGAAATGCAGAGAATTGAAGGAGGGAGAGAGACGTGTACAGTGTCTGATTCTTTTTTTTTAAGGTTTTCCAACGGGCCAAGCTTTTCATTTTGTTTCCATTTGGGCTGGGCTCTCACATTGCTGGACTCTCACATTCTCCCCTTCTAATAACAGATTTCGTCCTCGAAATCGAAAATACACAAAGTGATTTATAAATATTTACCATTGATAGTATACAGGGAATTCAGGGTACATGGAGTAATCTATTACATTTTCAAACAAATGAGGCCATTCCTGACGCATCGAGACTCTAACTCCAATGTAGCTTCTTCTCGCCCAGGTCTACTCCACTGCACCAGAACCAGTGGAATCCTCTTATTCCTCAGTTGCTTCACTTTGCGATCAAGAATTTGCACTGGATGCTCAACATAGCTAAGGGAACTATCCAACTCCACCTCATCAGTCCTCAAGACATGAGAAGGATCGGGCTCGTACTTCCACAGCATAGATACATGAAACACATCGTGTATTGAAGACAAACTCTGCGACAAGTCCAAACGATAAGCCAAAGTGTCAATCCTCTCAACAATAGCATATGGACCAATATAACGCGGAGCTAGCTTCCCTTTGCGCCCAAATCTCAAAGTACCACGAAACGGTGATACTCTCAAGAAAACCTGATCGCCAACCTGAAATTCTAAAGGTCTACTACGTCTTTTATTAGCATAACTGGCTTGACGATCCTGAGCTGCTTTCATTCTTTTCCTGATCATTTCAACCTTTTCTTTCATTTCTTGTATAAATTCTGGCATTGACATCTGTCTTTCTCCTACATCTTCCCAGCATATCGGAGATCTACACTTTCTACCGTACAAGGCTTCAAATGGTGCAATTCCGATTGTTGCTTGGAAGCTGTTATTGTAAGATAATTCAACAAGTGACAATGATTCCTGCCAACCACCACTAAAATCCATCACGACTACTCGCAACATGTCCTCGAGTGTCTGAATGGTCCACTCTGACTGACCATCTGTCTGTGGGTGATATGCAGTGCTCATTGCCAACTTTGAACCTAATGCGGATTGCAAACTACCCCAAAACTTTGAAACAAACCTGGGATCATGATCTGATACTATGGTTACAAGCACACCATGCAATCTCACTACATGATCAATATACATTTTTGTCATTTACTAATAAGTACAAGTACGATCATAAGGAATAAAATGAGCTGATTTGGATAATCTATCCACAATCACCCAAATCGCATCACAACCACGATTTGAACGAGGCAGGTGTGTCACAAAATCCATACCAATGTGCTCCCAATTCCACTGTGGCACTTCCAGACTATGTAACATACCACCAGGTCTCATTCTCCCAGCTTTAACATGTTGACACGTTAAACATTTAGCTACAAATTCAGAAATCTCTTTCTTCATACCTTCCCACCAGCAATGGGATTTCAAGATATGATACATCTTTCTGATTCCAGGATGAACACTGTGTCGACTACAATGAGCTTCTCGAAGTATAGATTCTTTCAAATCTATCAAATTCGGAACCACAAGTGTACCATTATAGCGCAAACATCCATCTGAAGCAATACTGAACTTATCTGATTGACTTGTCATAGTCAATTCTTTCAATTTATTAATGTTCAGATCAGTTCTTTGTGCTGATTTGATGTTAAAAACAATATGTGGTGCAACCTGAATAGATGCAACTATAAAAGAGTTACCACTGGGTCGATAAGTCCATCCTGAAGTCCCCAAATGCTCATAGACTTTTGAAATAGTCAACGATGCCAACATTTTAGTATAAACTTTTCTACTCAAGGCGTCTACAACTTGATTCATTTTCCCTGGTTGGTACTGAATATCACAATCAAAGTCTTTAAGCAATTCTAACCATCGACGTTGTCTCATATTCAAATCAGATTGTGTGAATAAATGCTTCAGACTTTTATGATCAGAATAAATCACAAATTGCTCACCATACAGATAATGAATCCATATTTTTAATGCAAATACAATGGCAGCCAACTCCAAATCATGAACTGGATATCAAGTCTCATGTAGAATGGCACCTGGAGGAAGAGGTAGAAAAGAAAAAGAAATAGCGCAAGAATCTGAGGCGCAAAATGTTCGAGGACTTGCAGATATCATTAGAGGTAGACGTGGTCGACCTCGAGGACAAGTCGCTCAAAATGTTGAAGAAGAAGTGAACCAGGAACCTCCTCGACCTGAAAGACTTGGTGCTAGACAGGTAGCGATTGAGCAAGAAGTGGAACAGCTGACACAGAAAGTTGAGGGAATGCAGTTAATAATTTCTCAGTTCCAAGAATTACGTCCTCCAAAATTCTTTGGCAACAAGAGCGGAGAAAAAGTAGCTGGCTGGCGGAAAAGTATAAATCATCTACTTAATTTGTTGGATTATTCCCAAGATATTAGATTGAAGCTTGCCATCTACCAACTTAAAGACCGAGCACAACTCTGGTGGGAAAAGCCACAGAGGAAGCAATGAAGGACTCTGGTGAAATTATTATTTGGGATGCTTTTCGTGCTCACTTACCCAAGAATATGCATCACCATCATATTATGCTGCTAAAGAAGAAGAGTTCAATCAGTTGGTGCAGGGCAATAAATCAGTGGTGGAATACGCTTCACAGTTTTCTGCTCTTTTGCCCTATGTTCCACACGTTGCTAGGAATGATCAGGCTAAACTATCACGTTTTTTGCACGGGTTGCAGCGGACTGTTCATACTTTGGTAATGACTGGATCGCATAATACGTATATTCAAGCAATGGAAAAGGCGAAGAAAATTGAAGCAAGTTTGCTCAGAGGAGACCCACAGCCAGGTCTATCATCTGTTTCTCAGGGATCTAGGAATAGTATGTCAATGCCAGTGGATTTACCTCCATATCAGCCAGTACAGTCATACCAACAACCCAAACAGCAGAGGTACAAGGCAAAAGGAAAGCAATTCAAGAAGAAGTCTCAATCCAGTTCAGGCGGTGCACGAGGGGGAGGTTCTGTTGGGTCGTCTAGCACTGTGCATTGTGACCGATGTGGTGGTCGACATTTTAGATCCCAATATGTAGGAGTTCAGGGGACTTGTCATATTTGTGGTCAGATTGGACATTACGCCAGAGTATGTCTTAATGCAGGGAGACAGCAGTTCCAGACACGACAGTTTGGTCAAGTTCCCCGTGGACCATTTTTTAGACCATATGCTCCTACCTAGTCATTTCAGCAGTCCGGTTATCCACCACCTAGAGGTCCTCCTCAGCAACAATTTACAGTGCCACAGCAGGCTCGAGTTCATGCATTGACTCAGTATCAAGCTGAGGATGCACCAGGAGGAGTGATTGCAGGTATTTGCTATGTTTTTTATTATCCTGCACGTATATTGATAGACACTGGAGCATCTCATTCATTTTTATATGCTGCATTTGTTGATAAGCATAAGATTGCTACTATTCCGTTGTTGGATACTGTGTCTGTGGCTACTCATGCCGGTGTATACTTGATGTCTCGCGAGATAGTCCTAAATTGTGTGATTAGATTTGAGGATAATATATGATAACTAATCTAATCAAGTTAGCTATGTCTGATTTCGATTGTATCCTCGGTATGGATATATTGACGAATTATCGAGCTACTGTGGATTGTTTCCATGGAATTGTCAGATTTAGACCATATTATGGCAACAAATGGAACTTTTACGGTTATGATTCACAATCTCGCATTCCGTTAGTATCGGCAATGGAAATGTTCAGATTGTTATCAATAGGTAATGAAGGATTTATGATTTATGCTCTCGACGCGGCACAAGAAGAACGATTGAAAGTTTCTGATATTCCTGTTGTCAAGGATTTTCCTGACGTATTTTCTGATGAGATTCCAGGCTTTCCACCTCAAAGGGAAATAGATCTTAGCATTGAATTGATGCCAGGGACGAATCCTATTTCTAGAGCACCATATCGTTTAACCCCGACAGAGTTTAAAAACTCAAAGAACAGCTTCAGGATTTACTGGAAAAGGCTATATCAGACCCAGTATGTCGCCTTGGGGAGCTCCAGTATTGTTTGTAAAGAAGAAAGACGGAACAATGAGAATGTGCGTCGATTATCGGCAGTTGAACCTGGCTACTGTGAAGAATAAGTATCCTCTGCCGCGTATTGACGACTTGTTTGATCAGTTGCAGGGTACTTCTGTGTATTCCAAGATTGATCTTCGTTCCGGATACCATCATTTTAGAGTCCGAGAGGAAGATGTTCCTAAGACAGGATTTCGGACACGTTATGGACACTATGAATTCCTAGTCGTGCAGTTTGGTTTGACTAATGCTCCAGCGGTTTTCATGGATATAATGAATCGTGTATTCTGGGAATTCATAGATAAATTTGTTATCGTTTTTATTGATGACATCTTGATTTATTCCAAGTCCAAGAAAGAGCACAAAGAACATATGACACTAGTCCTTCAGACACTCAGAGAAGCGCGGTTGTATGCCAAATTTTCTAAGTGTGAGTTCTGGTTGGACAGAGTTTTATTTTTAGGCCATGTTATATCTGCACAAGGAGTATCTGTTGATCCTAGTAAAGTTGAAGCTGTTATCAATTGGCCTAAACAAACAAATGTGTCTGAGATTCGAAGCTTTTTGGGATTAGCTGGGTACTATAGGCGTTTCTTTGAGGGATTTTCTAGAATAGCTAGGCCTATGACCCAGTTAACAGAGAAAGATCGACATTTTGTGTGGACTGTGGAATGTGAGTCTAGTTTTCGGACTTTGAAAGAAAAGTTGACCACATCTCCAGTGCTAGCCTTGCCTTCAGGCTCAGGTGGATTTGTTGTTTGTACAGATGCTTCTCTAAATTGATTGGGTTGCGTTTTGATGCAAAATGGACGAGTGATTGCATATGAATCTCATCATTTGAAGCCACATGAGACTCAATATCCAGTTCATGATTTGGAGTTAGCTGCCATTGTGTTTGCATTGAAAATATGGCGTCATTATCTGTACGGAGAACAATTTGTGATTTATTCTGATCACAAGAGTCCGAAGTATCTTTTCACACAGTCCGACTTGAATATGAGACAACGTCGATGATTGCAATTACTCAAGAACTTTGATTGTGAAATTCAGTATTAACAAGGGCGAATGAATCAAGTTGCAGATGCTTTGAGTAGAAAGGTTCAGCCTAAAATGTTGGCATCTTTGACTATTCCAAAGATTCATGAGCATTTGGGAACTTCAGGATGGATTTACCAGTCTAAAATTGACTACTTTATAGTTTCATCTATTCAAGTTGAACCACAAATTGTTTCTAAAATCAAAACAGCACAGAGAACTGATCCACATGTTCATAGATTGAAAGAATTGACTTAGACAGGTCAATCAGACAAGTTCAGTATTGCTTCAGATGGATGTCTGCGCTATAATGGTAGACTTGTGGTTCCGAATTTGATAGACTTAAAAGAAGCTATACTTCGAGAAGCTCATTGTAGTCGACATAGTGTTCATTCTGGAATCAGAAAAATGTATCATATCTTGAAATCTCATTACTGGTGGGAAGGTATGAAGAAAGAGATTTTTGACTTTGTGGCTAGATGTTTGACGTGCCAACAGGTTAAGGCTGAGAGAATGAGACCTGGTGGTATGTTACATAGTCTTGAAGCGCCACAATGGAATTGGGAACACATTGCTATGGATTTCGTGACACACTTACCTCGTTCTAATCGTGGCTGTGATGCGATTTGAGTGATTGTGGATAGATTGTCTAAATCAGCCCATTTTATTCCTTATGATCGTACTTGTACTTATAAGAAAATGGCAAAAATGTACATTGATCATGTAGTGAGATTGCATGGTGTGTCTGTAACCATAGTATCGGATCGTGATCCCAGTTTGCTTCGAAGTTTTGGGGTAGTTTGCAATCAGCTTTGGGTTCAAAGTTGGCGATGAGTACTTCATATCACCCACAGACAGATGGTCAATCTGAGAGGACCATTCAGACACTCGAGGACATGTTGCGAGCAGTCGTGATGGATTTCAGGGGCGGTTGGCAGGAATCATTGTATCTAGTTGAATTCTCTTACAATAACAGTTTTCAAGCAACCATCGGGATGACACCATTTGAGGCCTTGTATGGTAGAAAGTGTAGAGCCCCGATATCCTAGGAAGATGTAGGGGAACGACAGCTATCTATGCCAGAATTTATACAAGAAATGAAAGACAAAGTTGAAGTAATCAGGAAAAGAATGAAAACAGCACAAGATCGACAAGCCAGCTATGCTAATAAAAGGCGTAGGCGTTTAGAATTTCAGATTGGCGATCAGGTTTACTTGAAAGTATCACCATTTCGTGGTACTATGAGATTTGGGCGTAAAGGGAAGCTAGCTCCGCATATGCGATTGTTGAGAGGATTGGCACTTCGGCTTATCGTTTGGACTTGCCGCAGAGTTTGTCTGCGATACATGATGTATTTCATGTATTTATGTTACGAAAGTACGAGCCAGATCATTCTCATGTCTTGAGGACTGATGAGGTGGAGTTGGATAGTTATCTTAGCTATGTTGAGCATCCAGAGCAAATTCTTGATCGTAAAGAAAAGCAACTCAGGAATAAGACGATTTCACTGGTTATGGTGCAATGGAGTAGACATGGGAGAGAAGAAGCTACATGGGAATTAGAGGCTAAGATGCGTCAGGATTGGCCTCATTTGTTTCAAAATGTAATAAATTATTCCATGTATTCTGATTTCCCTATGTACTATTAGTGTTAATGTTTGTAAACCACTTTTGTGCACGCTAGATTTCGAGGACGAAATCTTTCATTAGTAGGGCAGAATGTGAGAGCCCATTTCACAAAGCCCAAGTCACACCCCAAGCCCGGCCTGTCACGCCCCGAGACCGGGGTTAGTCGACATCGGCGTTGTTTATCAATCACACAATTAAAAACAACCAGCCTCGTAGCACAGTATAAACCGAAAACCAGTTTATTTCATAATTTCTCAAAACTCGTGTATTTACAACTGAAATAACTAATGCGGAAGCGTCTTACATGAAATTAAAAACAACGAAATTCGAAATAATGATAACATGACTAATACTAGATCTCGAAGAATCACCATCCCCAGAATTGTTCTGATTCTTCCTCCTCAATCTGTTCTTCGGACTTATCTGGGATGGGTTGTAAGGGGGTGAGTATTTGGGAATACTCAGCAAGCGGGGGAATATCGAGCACAATAAAAACAACATGCATAAATTTCGAAACACACTGACTTTCATACGTACTTCACAAACATGCATAACATTTACGAGCCACTGTGATTTATCTAACTTTCTATGGTTTACTGACGTCAGTCCCTAATTTTTACTCCTCTAAGGGGGCGAGGCCGTATAGCGGTTATATCCCCCACCGCGTAAGGGTACGTCATGTTTGGGATTCCCACCCATATACAATCGACTCCTCACAGTGCTTAAAACCCAATGACAATTCGACACAAGAAAAGGAGTAGAAGAGAATTGTACTCGACTGAAATTTTTATCAAAAACCGAAAATCACATGCATAAAATTTTCGAAACTTTAAGTTTAAAAACAAGCCCACTTACTGTATAATTGATGCTAAAGACGTGGATGCTCGGCTCGGAAATCGGGTCGCTTCTTGCTCTTGCTCGGACAGCGCCTCTGCTTCGACTTTTGGTCTCACTTCGGGACGATTTTTTTGGGCAATATTTCGGCTAAGGGGCTGCTGGATTTTCGAGAGTTTCAGCAAGGATTTTCGAAATTCTAGTGTGTGAGAATGAGTAGGAATGATGGAGTATTTATAGGTGGATGAGAGGAGGCTAAACAAGGTAGTCAATCATGTCCAAAGTTGGCCTCCAAATCCTATGGTTGACTCCCAAAATTTCATTCCAAGCATGGTTTATTTTGCTACCTAATCTGTGGGTAAATTCCTTAATCTCCTCCCTTGCTTGGTTGGCTAGATCCCACGTTTTATTTTTATTCCAATCTTGATGACTTCCTTCCAATTCACCAAGCATCACAATAATTTGGCATGTATTTTAGTGGGATTTTCAAATTTCCTATCCATAATCATGCCTTAATTCTTTCAATTTGCATCAAATCTCACAAATTCTCTTCCCAATTTCGAAAAATCATGCCTTGGTGTAGATATTATTAACTTGGTGCCAAAGATTTAAGATTCCTAATACTAGGATTTCCAATATTTTTTCCACTTAATAATTCAAAATCCTAAACCCCTAAATTTCCTTACACATGTAAAAAAAAATATTGAAGAATTTCGGTTCTCACACGGCCCAAATTTAAAGATTAAGTTTAAAAAAAAAGGATAAACGTATAATATCTTTTCTCTCTCCTCGTCTTCATCTTCCCGACCGAGAGCTGCGTTTTCTTTGTTTTTAAATTTCGAAGCTTTGACCGTCGATTGTGGCCCCACCGGTGATCGAAAAATAAATTTTTTTAAGAATATTGGATGCTCAAATTTCAAATCAGATAAATCTATGGCATCTGAATCAAGTGAAAATCAATTCATCCATTTAATGCAAATGCAGGATGCTCAAGATCCAAAGAAATATCTTCTCAATGCTCAGTATCACTATGTACTTTTTGACTTTTGTGACCTTGTCACTATTTTCTTTTATAAAAGCATTTTATTTTTTTTAGTTGGAATCTAGAGTTTCATGTCTGGCTCTTCCCTCTATATATAGGATGTATTGTGCCCTTAGAGAGGCACGGTTGAGTTTGTTCCCCTTTCTCCCTCTCTCTCTGTAATATATTTCAAGAAGTTTAATAATAGTTCAAGGTTCTGCTATACAAAACTTGTAAGTTTAATTTATGTCTTTAATTTTTTATTTTTTATTTAAAAATAAATCATACATAGATTAGCCTGAATGACAGGACAAATTATTTGTGCTAAATCATGGCCTGACTATGATATTGTCTATATTTGTTTGTAACTTGGAATCAATATGAGATAACAAAAAATTTATTTAAGTTTTGGAATTCTAAGAAATAATATAAGGAGCCATATGAGGCTTGGAATAAACTTAAGTTAAGAAAATGAGGCATTTAAATATTAGAATAATGATTAATATAAGGTTCATCTATGCAACTTTTACAAAACATAAAAGGATTTTTAACAAAGATATACAAAAGAAATTAAAAAACAGATGATTTTACCGAGGTCCACCTCAGGAACATAAATTCATAAAAAATTCACCCATAAACGACTTAAACGCCATCTCTCGGCTAAGCAGGCTGAAGGGCTACAACATGAATTTATTATTTCCTGGTTAAACTCGAACATTGTGTTTACCATTTTCTGATTCATCTCTTACTTTATGTTTTAACTAAAAACATTTATATTAAATCAAAAATTTCAAAACTCAAATAAATCTTTTGTTATCTCATTAAAATTCCAAGTTACAAATAAATATAGATCATGTCATAGTAAGACAATGACTTAGAACAAATAATCTAGTTTGTCATTCTGGCTAATCTATGTATTACAAAATTTTTAAACTAAAATTAAAAATTAAACAGTAAATAACGGAAAACTTACAAGTTTATCACCAAAGGCTTCAAGCTTTTATTTAATTCTTAGAAGAAAATTAGAGGAGAGCAAACTCGATCGTGCCTCTTAAAGGGCACGATACATCATATATATAGAGGAAAGAGCCAGACATGAAACCCTGGATTCCAACTACAAATATAAAATGTTTTATAAAAGCAAATAGTGAGAAGGTCACAAAAAAAAAAAGTACATAGTGATATTCTCCTAAATTTGTCAGTATCTTAATATATTAAAGATGAATATTTTAGTCATCTTTAATATTGTTGTTTAATGAATTTTTTAGATTTTCAAATGTATTACTAATGTTGGAGAATATCACTATGTACTTTTTGATAATGGAACTCGATAACGGAAAAACATTTTCACAGATTTTCATAGATTTTTTAAAAACCAAGTATGTTTTCTTTTTTCATTTTCATATAATAGAGTTTTATTAATACTCTCAATATAATCCCAAAAATTGAATTTAAAATTCATTTGATGATTATGATAATAAAATTCTTTTTCTACTAATGGAGATATACTTCATTCTTCTATAGAAATAATTTTCTTTATAATAAATTTTGAGAAGTTATAACTTTCTTTTTGTTGAATATTACTGAAAAAGTGAGTTATTTCAACACTTTTAGTAGATAACAGAAGATTTTCATAAAATCCTCTTTGTTTATAAGAACCATTTACATATGATGAATTGGTTAGATATCATTTCATAATAGTGAAGTTTTTTCCCATTAAATATCTTTTTCTTTTATAAGAAGAATTAAATCTCGATATTTAGTCTCTATATATAGAGCTGAATCACAACCATCACCTTTGGCAATACTGACATATGATGTCTGAGAAGAATATGTATTATTCTTCTATTTTTGTTTTAAGAATTTTTGAAAATCATTATATAATAGATCATTTTGATCAATGATGTTACTAGCTGAAAAGCTAGCAATATTTTGGGCTATAAGTCTCTGTTTCCCATGTTAAGCAATAATATTAGCAGGTTTTCCCCTACCATGTTTTCCTCTATAAGAGGAATCAGCTCTACTTCTTTGGTACATACATGAAATCGTGATAAATATTCTCGAGTTAAGAAATAAGATATATGTTATTTCAAAATCAAAAAGCTTGTCATCTAGCAGACATTTGTTTAGAAACATCATGTTCAGAATCTTTCATACACATGAATTTTGCAAATTTGCAATCAGTTTTTATAATAAATTTTTTATTATATAAATCATCTTGAAATTTTAAAATACATCTAACAATAGCTAAAACTTCTTTTGCTACTGTAGAATAATTTTTCTGAGCATTATTTCATTTTTCATAATATAATCTAATAATATATTCTTGCTTTGTTTTGGAATCTATTTTTCTAAAAATTCTTCCAAAACCAATATCAGAAGCATCAGGTTTTACGATTTTATCCGTTGGGGATTTGCAAACATAAGACAAGTTAGATTTTAAATTTTCTCTTTAATATTTTTAACAGCTTCGGTATGATTATTTGACAAAGATAAAGTATTTTTGTTTAATCTATCATATAAGATATCAGAATTATCAGTAAAATTTTTAATATAAGGAAAAATATAATTTAAACTTTTTAAAAATATTTGTAACTGAGTTTTATCACTTATAATATCAAGAAATTTTGAACCAAATTCAATACTTCTTTGAACATGAATTATCTTTCCTTTTTCAATCATATTACCAGAAAATCTAATATTAGTTTGAAATAAAATCATTTTTTTTAATATAACAAGACCATTTTGACTGAGAATTATTTAAAACATATCTAGATGTTTAAAGTGTGTGTAAAATTTCGAAATGTGGTGTGTGTTGGGGTTTATTTATAAATAATTTAAAAATATAAATTTATTTCAAAATTAATTTTAAAAAAAATCAAATATAATTTAATCTGTGCTTAGGAAGCATGGACACTGCCTCCACGTTGGAGCACCCGTGCTTCGTAGGCACGGACACTCCACGTGTCCCATCTCCCCGCCTCACACCCCTTATTCTTATCCCTCCGTCAATCCCTCCCTCTTCTCTTGTCATTCTCTCCTACTTCCCCTTTCATCCATTTTCATTGTCATTCTCTTCTACTTCCTCTTTCATCCATTTTCATTTTTCCATTTCTCTGTATGTCGCAATTTCTCTCTTCGTCACCGAACAACTTTTGAGATCGTTGCTTACCATAAAAACGAAGTTTAGAAGATCGACAATTTATTTCAGAATGACAGATAATTGAGGTCCAGAAGATCCCAATGTCCTCTATTTACAAGCGACGCATATGTCATCAACAGTTTCTTCATTAACTGTTGATGATATTGTCAAAGTGAAGAGGTCAGACAATTTGATTTGGAAGTTATACACTGATAATTATATACACAATCGTGTACTTGCATATTTAAATCATATGGGTTTCTATGGAGTTCTAGAATGTGGCTCTCAAGTTTTTGATAATCATTTGATTACTGCTCTTGTTGAACGTTGGCGACGCGAGACACACACGTTTCATTTTACATGTGGTGAAGCAACAGTCACGTTACAATATGTTTCAATAATTTGGGGTCTAACAATTGATGGTGAACCAGTCACTGGAATAGATGTGTCACATAAAGTTGAGGAATGGCAACACATCTGTTTTGATTTGTTGGGATTGGAGTCATCCTCAAAACATTTGAAAGGTGGTCATTTTTCATGACTGCACTACACGATTATTGCATGTCTAACCTTGTTAATGATGATACTTCAGAAGTAGATGTTATGAAATATACACGTTGTGTAGCGTTAATAATTATTGGAGGAATAATGTTCCCTGACTATCAAGGAGGGTATGCTAGACTAATATTTTTACAACTGCTACGGGATATTGATAACTTGAAGTCTTATAGTTGTGGTAGTGCAGTTCTAGCATTTCTATACCGTGAGTTGTGTAATGCGTCACGTATAGAGAAGACTATAATGGCTGGACTTTTATATATCATGCATGTATAATTAATGTAATGCGATTATTTAACACAATATTCTCCATATGGTGCACGGTAATATTTAAAAATTATTGTGGTCATATCAAATATATCTCTTATAATTTTTTGATATGTAATTGTTTTTGTTAAATTGTAGGTGAAAAATTGGATTTAGTTACACACATTCGCCAACACATGCTGTAAGAATTATAAGATATTCTCTAGATCGTATGAATTACAATAAGGTATTATAGAATTTTAATATTAATAGCGATTAAATAAGATTATTTTTGTTATGATTAAATGAATTTTTAATTTGAACATTTCTATTTATTACAGTTTAATTGGATCGTTTACCAGAAGAATGACATAGATGTAAAGACGATTATTGATTCATACGACAACAAAATATGACGATGTGTTTGTCCCCTTATTTGCTTTGACATCGTGGAGATGCATCGTCCTAATCGGGTTATGCGACAATTCCGAAGACGACAGTCAATTCCAGTGTCTGCCGTCGACAATGATGATATGCATAATATCACGAGAATAGGTCATCGAAACACCAATTGGAGAGATTATCATAAAAATTCAATTGAGTTGTGGAATAGTAGGTTGAGGTATGTTGCTAAAGGGGTACGACACGGGCGATCGATGCAAACTGACGAAGACTCCAATGATATAATTGAATAACAGTTAATGTCGTTGGTTTTCAACCATACCCGTACAATGCTTTTGCGGACAATTTAATGTCCAGCAAAATTTCAGTACGCCTTCTCCTTTTTCGCATCACTCATCATTCGGGTGGGGAAGTGATATGGTTAGGCAACCAAGTAGGTTTGCAGGAACCTCTACAACTATTCCGTCAACTGATTTGAATATTGCAGGAACCTCTACTTCTCAGCCTGATTTTTCAGTGATTCAAGGATTGCTGACTTTCGTTCGTTTGGTCAGCAGGATTTTCAAACTCCGTCTTGGTCGAACATACAAAATTTTACAAATTTGCTTAATGTTGGTCCTCAGCATATTGTGCATGAGATTCGACCACAGAGAAATGTTATTTCACCTATCACTTTTCCAGGTTACTCGAATGAGGAAAATCCTGAAGATGTAGGATTGCGTAGAGGGACGAGAAGACGCAATCCATCTGATTGTGGAACAGGGAGCCATTTGTATCATTGTAATTATGACGATGATTCTTCTATGTAATTGTAACTATATCATTTCTATTGTTGTACTGTTTGCATTTTTATATCGTCTAAATTGTATTATTTCTACAATATAGTGATCATAAGCGAAAGATAAGATGAACAAAATCAGAAGTGCCGAATAAAAACAAAGATACATAATTAAACAAAGCTGAAATCAAACAGATAAACAAACCCGTCTAAAAAATGTTTTAAAATTTACACATCTCAACACAAAAAAATACACAAGCGAAAGATAAGATGAAAAAAAACATAAGTGACGTCTTTGTCCTCAAATTTGTTGTTCTTCGTTTCGTGCTCATCTGCGAAAAGTAAATTAAAATTAAAGAACCCCAAACTTTAGTACATGCAATGTCTCCAATGTACAGTAATAAACAAAGAAAAATATGAGATCACATACATCATTCATCTAGCATCAGGAATCGTTGATCACGGCTCATCCTCGTCATTTTCTGGTGGTGGCACTCTCGATGCATCCCCTTGCTGCTGATAGTCATACTGAAAATGAAACGGAGGATGAACGGCGGAGGTGGAGGGATGGTCCCTGGGTCAACACCCTCGTGGATTAGCATTGTGCGCATCATGGACTCGACATAGGCGAAATGTTCATTGAAGTTCGAGTGACTTGTTCCTGATGAGCCATGAAGGCACGAGTCTCATCTAGTTTGTCGTTTTGGGACCGCCTGTGGGGCTGTGGGCGACGCGGGGCGGCGGTGCTCGATCCACGTGTATCTCCCTCATGATTCGGGAAGTCTCTGTCGTTTCGTGTATTTCCGCTGCAAGTCCTGTCCACAAATGGGTTTTATTTGTTGCAGCCACTCCTCATCATCACGGAACACAACCCCTGCCCTCGCACACAACTCTGATATGATAGTGGGAAAGAAAAGCCCAATGTGGCTATTATGAACGCTCTTCATGATTTGAGAATTGATGAGCTTTCCTATATTGATGTGGTAACCTGAGATAACGCATATAGCACTACGGTCCGCTCCTTTTGTACTTCACTCTTGTGTAAGACCGGCATCATTCTCCTTGCTAAAAACAAATACCAAAGGGCAATATCGGCCTTCGGATATTTCTCACCAAAACAATTCGGTGGCCCCTCTACTGGTTTCCAGATCGCCCCTAGATGACACAAAGTATCGAGTATCACAGTGTAATCAGAACAGCAACCAATGCCTGAAAGGCGGAATCATCAACCTCGGGCGTTTCTAAAATGTATTAATTGTACCCGAATCAAACGACACAAGTGTACCCCGAACAAAGGCCTTGTCATCCGTCCTCTCACCCACATTGGCATAAAATTCTCGTACCACTGATACCGACGCCGTGTTAGGTTGAGCTCCAAATTTTTCCTATCTCCGCCTCTCCAACCTCACAAGAGGCCCTACGTACCGTTCCTCCCTTTGTCTACGAAATCTCCGCTTTGTAATCGGGTTTCTATGAATTTTGGAATGGTCATACCTAGCCCGAGCCGCTCAGTCACAAATCGAGTTTTATCGTTCTATCAAAGGAATAAGAAGAGGAAGAGCTGGGATAACCTTTCGCAGATGAGCACGAAACAAATAACAACAAATTTGAGGACAAAGACGTCACTTATGTTTTTTCATCTTAACTTTCGCTTGTGTATTTTCTTGTGTTGAGATGTGTCAATGTTAAAACATTTTTTAGACGTGTTTGTTTATATGTTTGATTTCAGCTTTGTTTAATTATATATCTTTGTTTTTATTCGGCACTTCTGATTTTGTTCATCTTATCTTTCGCTTATGATCACTATATTGTAGAAATAATACAATTTAGACGATGCAACAATGCAAACAGTACAACAATAGAAATGATATAGTTACAATTACATAGAAGAATCATCTTCATAATTACAATGATACAAATGGCTCCCTGATCCACAATCAGGTGGATTGCGTCTTCTCGTCCCTCTACGCAATCCTATATCTTCAGGATTTTCCTCATTCGAGTAACCTGGAAAAGTGATAGGTGAAATAACATTCATCTGTGGTCGAATGTCATGCACAAGATACTGAGGACCAACATTAAGCAAATTTGTAAAACTTTGTATGTTCGACCAAGACGGAATTTGAAAATCATGCTGACCAAATGAACGAAAGTCAGCAATCCCTGAATCACTGAAAAAACAGGTTGAGTAGTAGAGGTTCCTGCAATATTCAAATCAGTTGACGGAATAGTTGTAGAGGTTCCTGCAAACCCACTTGGTTGCCTAACCATATCACTTCCCCACCCGAATGATGACTGATGCGAAAAAGGAGAAGGCGTACTGAAATTTTGCTGGACATTAAATTGTCCGCAAAAGCATTGTACAGGTATGGTTGAAAACCAACGACATTAACTGTAGGTGATATGGTGCGTGCAGTTATTCGATTATATCATTGGAAGTAGTCTTCGTCAGCTTGCATCGATCGCCCGTGTCGTACCCCTTTAGCAACATACCTCAACCTACTATTCCACAACTCAATTGAATTTTTATGATAATCTCTCCAATTGGTGTTTCGATGACCTATTCTCGTGATATTATGCATATCATCATTGTCGACATCAAACACTGGAATTGATTTGTCCTCTTCGGAATTGTCGCATAACCCGATTAGGACGATGCATCTCCACGATGTCAAAGCAAATAAGGGGACAAACACATCGTCATATTTTGTTGTCGTATAAATCAATAATCGTCTTTACATATATGTCATTTTTCTGGTAACCGGTCCAATTAAACTGTAAAAAATAGAAATGTTCAAATTAAAAATTCATTTAGTCAAAACAAAATAACCTTCATTTAATCACTATTAAATATTAAAATTCTATAATACCTAATTATAATTAATACGATCTAGAGAATCCCTTATAATTCTTACAGCATGTGTTGGCGAATGTGTGTAACTAAATCCAATTTTTCACCTACAATTTAACAAAAACAATTACATATCAAAAAATTATAAGAGATATATTTGATATGACCACAATAATTTTTAAATATTACCGTGCACCATATGGAGAATATTGTGTTAAATAATCGTATTACATTAAATATACATGCATAATATATAAAGGTCCAGCCATTGTAGTCTTCTCTATACGTGACGCATTACACAACTCACGGTATAGAAATGCTAGAACTGCACTACCACAACTATAAGACTTCAAGTTATCAATATCCCGTAGCGGTTGTAAAAATATTAATCTAGCATACCCTCCTTGATAGTCAGGGAACATTATTCCTCCAATAATCATTAACGCTACACAACGTGTATATTTCACAACATCTACTTCTGAAGTATCATCATTAACAAGGTTAGACATGCAAATATCGTGTAGTGCAGTCATAGAAAAATGACCACCTTTCAAATCTTTTGAGGATGGCACAAATCCCAACAAATCAAAACAGATGTGTTGTCATTCCTCAACTTTATGTGACACATCTATTCCAGTGACTGCTTCAACATCAATTGTTAGACCCCAAATTATTGAAACATCTTGTAACGTGACTGTTGCTTCACCACATGTAAAATGAAACATGTGTGTCTCGCGTCGCCAACGTTCAACAAGAGCAGTAATCAATGATTATCAAAAACTTGAGAGCCACATTCTAAAACTCAATAGAAACTCCTATGATTTAAATATGCAAGTACACGATTTTGTATATAATTATCAATGTATAACTTCCAAATCAAATTGTCTGACCTCTTCACTTTGACAATATCATCAACGGTTAATGAAGAAACTGTTGATGACATATGTGTCGTTGGTAAATAGAGGACACGTGGAGTGTCCGTGCCTATGAAGCACGAACGCCTCCACGTTGGAGCGTCCGCGCTTTACGAAGCACGGCCGCTCCAACGTGGAGGCAGCGTCCGTGCTTAACCAAACTCTGCCTTACGTAAAGTTGCCAGAGAGATGGTTCTACTTCGTCGGATATTTATCCTAGTATCTGGAAAACCCTTTTGTGTAACTTTATTACTTTTTTATTTCTTCGAGTCCAAATGGATTGGACTTGAGTAGGTTGAGAGTTCACAATTGCTGCAAGCAAACATAAACTATATTTGAAATTTTTTTTAATTAATTTTGAAATAAATTTATATTTTTACATTATTTATAAAAAAAAATCCATGTGTGTTGGTGTTGCTCAATTTATACAGTACGATTTTCTGAAATTGTATTGTCCAGCCCATCGATTGGCATATGACAGCCTTTAACCACGATTGGGTCAGAGTGAACGAGGCAGAAATGTTTTTTTAGTTAATCTCACGAAGACAGTAAAAGACCACTTAAAAAAAACGAAAAAGCAACCACAAGCATGATAAAGAGACAAAGCATCATTGCACAGTACACGGTACAGAGGAAAGGGAAAGCGACCCATGAAAAGAACCAAAATTTTAATATTCAAAATAATTCAGGATAACAATATTCAAATTTTTTTAACAAAAACTAAAGATAAAACCAAAAGGGTTTCTCAATACCACTACCATCCGAGCAAGAGGTCTCCTTAATTGATTAATCTTTGGAATAAAGAACTCAACATGATATTCTTAATTCTACTAGACCAAGAAAACTGACCCTAGCCCATAAAATTTGATTAGTTAATCTCAAATTTTCCCCCGAGAAGGAAGGAATAGTAAGAAGGGAGTTCACACTGCAATACTCAGAAATTAATGAGAAATATTGCTTAAAGATTCAATCTTTACACCAAAATATATCCCCCGAGACCAAGACTTTTGCTTCATCTTAAAGCATTCAAAATCCATCTATATTTCCTCAAAATTTCTAACTTCCGGCTAAGATACTTATCCTAGGCAAACCGCCCTAATCACAGCAGGAAAAAAAATTTAAGAATTTACCTTCTGCAAATACTGTGTGTCAATACACAATACACACGTAGACTTCTACGTGTAAACGACTTTCAAGAACTCGGTGCACTTTCCGCAAATAATGCTCTGATTTTTCAAGTTTCTTCAGGCTGGCCCGAGCAGAGGTCGACTCCTGTATTTGCTTTCTTGAAAAGAGAATGACAACGGTGAAGGAATGTGATCATAGATACCCTTTGAAGATGATGACAAGATGATGGGACAGTCTTGTCAGCAAGTTGTCTTCTTTGGGTAGTATTTTTTCCCCATAGGTAAATGTCATTCCATATTAAAGGATATTCAGACCACTGAATTTTTTGGTGAATGATGGACTTTTATTTTTTGAATAAGTGAATTATTAGATTTTAACTAAAACTTTATATTGTTTCCATATTATATAATAATAATTTTTTTAAAAAAATAAATTATCATATTAAATATTTTTGTCATTGTATTAGTTATCTAACACACACAACATACATATTATAAACCAATAGTGAATTATTCTTTTAATTTTATTAGAATGTGAGACGGTTTCATGGATTTTTATATGTAAGATGGATCAACCATGTTCATATTTATAATAATAAGTAATACTTATGACATAAAAAAAAAGTATTTTCAGAATATTAAAACATTTATATAGTTAATATTAATAGAATTAAATTATCACAAAAAACTTTTATGAGAACGTCTCATGGGTTAATTTTGTGAGACGAATCTTTTACCTGACCCGACCTATAAAAAATAATGTTCTATGCTAAAAATATTATTTTTCACTTTAAGTACCGATCTCACAAGACATTTACTATTAAATTATGTTGGATCTCGGTTTTCTTCCAATAAACATACTCATCACCAATTTTAATTTAATATTCAATAAACTCAACTTTTGAGCTTAATAAATTAAATCGATTATAAATTCAACTCTTTGAATTTATTATTTAAATTATAAATTAAACTCCTTGAATTTATTCTCCCAAAATTTAATTATCATAAATTCAACTCCTTGAATTTACATTATCATAATATAAATTCAACATCTTGAATTTATTCTCTCAACGGGAACAAACGATTCAGTGCTTGTGTGACCCTCAATGGCTCAGGGATACAGCTAGTCGTGGGTTCACAACTCCTTGTGATTCAGGACATAATCATTTATTCGGGCTTACCCTTATTCGCCTCATTCTTTATATCAACAATTGATAATGAGAATGTCAGAAATCATATTTCTGATTAAACCCATCGAAGCATGGTAAGAGCGTCTAGTAGAATCGTCCCATGATTTTCTATGTACCACTGATAGTGCCTGCAAGAAGCAGTCGGTTATGATTAGCGTACAGTACGGTCCCTTCATCTCATATATCCCGATCAAATTTGCAATCATTGGTTCACCGAGGGTTGCATATTAATTCGATAACTATGTGATAAATATAAATAGTGGCATCGCATGTACCATTGGAGAACTCCTTCTCCAATGTATATCTCATACTCTGGCCAGAGATTCCACGCACTATAATTTCATCATATCACATAGGATATCCACACCCGCAGGTGAGCGGTGAATCCCCGACTACAATACATTGGCTCTTATATGTGTTGCAACTGTACCCAACCTCGCCACCTGACGACTCTCCTGGAGTCGGTAAACGAGTCAAAACACAGCTCTAGCATATAGAGCCTCGGTGTTGTCTCGGGTCGTAAGGACTAATGGTGTACAATCATAACTACAGACTTATCATCTCGATGAATAATAACCACATAGAAAGTCTGAGGGAGGGTTGTTCGGTATAATCATCATATGACTACTCATCTGCATGTTTGGACATCTTTATGCCCTTACCAAGAAACGCAGTACACAACATTACAGATACTTGTCTCAAGCTCAAGCGACATTTATCCATGTTTTAGGCGGCTGAATCGACTCGGAACGAATTTAGATCATACAGTGTTTACAAACGAGTTTCAACATCGAATTACGATTCATTTTTATTAAAGTATAATCAAGGTCTTTATCTATGTTTGATAACATGAGTATACAGATAAAGTAATAACAAACCATGAAATAATGAATTATATTAAAATAAAGATTGTTAATTACAACTGAGTCAATAAAATCCCTAGCCAACAGTTGGTTTGTAGGACATCTCCTCTAACAAATTATTATTTCAATAATTTTCATATTTATGCAGCCAAATATGAAGTCGCATTCCACTTCTTCCACTATATAAAGTGCGATTTCTCACTTATTAAATTATAGTGGAAGAAGTGTGGAACGCACTTGACATAGTGGAAGAAGTGGAATGCGACTTCATAAAGTTGTGAGAAAGAACCGCTCCGCTACATAGCACCGTAGTAAGTCGGCGGGGAGACGATATATAGCGGCAACTTCCCCAGTCTATATAATTCGAAAATTCATTTTGTGAGTTGAGTCGGCTTCTCCGAAGAATACCTCCGTAGTTTTCGATCCTCTGCCGTCTATTGTTTCTCGATTGGAGGCGCCACCTTATCTTCGGTGAGATCCGAATGCCCGTTCTATTCTGTGCCGTAATTGTTGTCTCCCTATTTTTATTTATCTGCGTGAGATTATGTGGCTGGAATCCACTTTTCCCGGTTTAATCGATTGCAATTTGCATGTAGTTCGATCCCTTTGTAAATCATATGTTCTCGTGGTTGAATGCCTTTTTCTGTTTGGCTTTCGCTTAGCTGATTGTTTATCTTGTATCAAAATGAATTTGTGTAGACCTAGAATAATTTTTCTTTTGCGGGAGGGGGTTGTGCATCCTTGTTTACATCACTTGTAATTCGTAAATTCTCCGCAAATGATGAAGGTAAAGTATGAGCTAGAATTAGGTTATTCGGAAATGTACAGTATTTTTGTTTTCTGAGACGAAAAGAATATAATCAAGGAGTATGAAACCAAGATTTATGGTTTAGAGGGTTTTTGCTGGCTAATTGATATAGGTAGCTCTTAATCTGTATTTTTTCCCTCTATTTTTTAATGTAGGGCATAGAAATGGGGCATGATAAGTTGGTGGTGCTGACTGATCAAGTGACAGTGTCTCTTACCACTGTTTGGGAGGCAATCAAGGTGGCGGGGAAGGAGGGATTTGAAAAGCTTGATCCTTTGATCATCACTCAAGCTTCCTCAGACTGTAATTATTTTTTGTTTTTATGCATCAATATTTTTCTTCATAATAAGCTTGCAACTTTTTGTTAGTCCAAGTACAAATGATGATAACCCCTAAAAATCCTACTGTTATCTGATAGTATCTAGTGAAGTTGATTATTGTTTATCTCAAGATTATATTAAATCAATATCATTTTCTTTTTATCTTTGACGTTTTTCTTTACTCATCAAGCTGTATTTCTTCTTACTGTTATTATATCCATATGACTCTAAAACAAGGCAATCTGTGGTGCAAATGTCACGTTTCCTCGATATAGAGAGCATTGTATTCCCTTTTAAGTGGGATTTGCACTTTTCCTTGATAGCTGGTCTGCTACCCATTTGCAGCCGGAAGGAGGCCTACAGGTTTGCAAATGGAAACTATGGTGTTTCCCCAATCCTTCACATTTTCTTAGTCACATAAGATTGCCTGCAGCTATTTGCATACGTAAAATGTGTAATCAATGGCCATTGGCCCTCCCCGTTCTTTCTGAATTCATCAATTTAAGTTTATCCAATCCTTTCCAATTTATAGATCCAATGTTGAGTCGATAACATTCTGGGCGTTGAACCTACCTTATGGTCTTTGGAGTTCATTAATTCATGTGAGTTCATACATTGTGGCAGGTCTGTTGGGGGAGGAAACTTCATCTACAGATGATATTATCTGTGTTTGTAAATCATTTGAGTTTCCCAGTGATCATTTGCTGGTCAATATTTATAGTGTGTTAAGGCCCGGTGGAACTATTCTTGTTTATTTGACTTCGGAACCTGCCAATGGGCATGCTGTAAGTTCGCAACTGGGTGAAATATCTTGGTTATTGGAGTCTTCGGCGACAATAGTTTTTTCTCGATGTATGTCAGAATGATCTCGTGTACAATTCTTGTTACAGGTGCAATCTTCCCTTGTGCGCAAGTTACTGCTGAATGGGTTTCTGGATGTACAAACTTCTGAAAGTAGCCAATCTCTTGCAGTGAGCATCAATACCCCTCGATTTTTGCTTTCTTTATCCTCACTGATTTCCATTGTATTGTATTGATCTGGTCCATATGTATGTCTTATTCTCTTGTTATTTATATGCTGTGAGCCATTAGATGTTTGGCTTTATGGAATTTCTAAAACTGATCTGATTGTCTTCTGCCGCCAGATTGTGGGTAAGAAGCCCTCATGGAATATTGGTTCATCATTTTCCATTAAGAAATCCACGCCTGTTCTACTTCTACCCAAAGTTCATTTTGTTGATGATATGGACTTAATTGATGAGGATAGCCTCATCACAGAAGATGATCTGAAAAAACCTCAGCTGCCTCTTGGTTAGTGTTTATGCTTGCGGTTCAATTGCTTATTTATAGTCTTATGTATGATTGGTAGGTAGAAATTCTGAAAATATTGACCCTTGCTAGGTGATTGTGAAGTTGGAAGTACGAGGAAAGCCTGTAAAAACTGCACTTGTGGAAGGGCTGAGGAAGAGGA
Organism: Primulina eburnea; assembly: GCF_022965805.1. NCBI lineage: Eukaryota > Viridiplantae > Streptophyta > Magnoliopsida > Lamiales > Gesneriaceae > Primulina > Primulina eburnea. Next base: position 1,354,758 of record NC_133115.1, on the reverse strand, counting down.
AAAAGTGCTGGAGCTTGGACTTACCATGGACCAGCTGAATAATCCTCAATCTGCTTGTGGAAATGTTAGTTCAATTGAACTCTAAAATCCTTTTTTAGTTTCTGGGTTTAAAAATGCCACACTTCCTGAAAATAATAGGGTACTACTGTTTTTTTTATATGCTAGTTTCTTTTTTATTTTTTTCCAAGCTGATCACTTTTTTTATATTAACAGTGACAATATGCAGACATTTTTTTAATTAATGTTTGGCTTTGGAAAGGTAGTACAAAATATGATGAATTCTTGTGTGTTTGGTGCTTGCGAGTTTTAGTCACTTTTTTCATCGGCCATGGAGCTTGTTTGTATAAAGAACTCTGTTTTTCAACCATATAACCTCATTTAATGATTGCTGTCTGTGCAGTGTGGTCTTGGTGATGCTTTTCGATGTGGTACATGCCCTTACAAGGGTCTTCCAGCATTTAAACCAGGCGAGAAGGTACCTCTACTGATATCCAACTTTACTGAACAACTCCTATACTCATTGTAATTAACTCCCGGGGATCTAGACATATGTGAATTATGCTTCCAAATGATTCTAAAACGATTTGAATCTACCTCCCTCCCGAGTATGCCAAAATGTTTTACATTCACCTCCATTCAAGGAAATTTAGGCGTTAGATGATTTCCTTTTTTTAGCTTGTGATGTACAAGAAAGTAATTAACGACACAATTACGTTCCCTTGGCAGGTAACATTAACAGGAAGTTTTCTTGCAGCTGATATTTGAGAAGAATGTCAAGAAGTTGAATCTGGACAAATTTGTTTCACAAAACAGATGGATCCGTTTTAAATTTTTAATAGTGTTTATTTTCCCTACTCTAGTACTAGCCTAGTTATGTAGATCTGTGCTATTTGGGGTTCTCTATGTATGCTCTTTCCATGAACAAAATGAATTCTTTCTTGAATGAAATGTGTGAACCTCGTAGTTCGACCGACTTGTAAGTGCAAAATAAAAATCTACACGTTCTACAGAGTTATATATTTAAAATCAGTGTTCTTTAGACTAAAAAAGGGGAGAGCATCAGCGTTCTATGCTGCTACAAATTGCACATTTTCACGTTGGATTTTGATTTAAGATTTTTTTTTAAGATATCAGATTGTGAATTTAACGATCGATGTGATCCCCGATCCTTCGATTTATATGCAAAAAGTGACAAGTAAACATAAACAATGAGGTAAGAGGGAGTTTGAGGATGTTTCTGACATTTTCCGACATCAAGTTTGGAATAGTGAAAAAGTTGATGGCTTAAAGCCTTAAACCTATAAGGCCATCCGCATCCGTCGGAATTAATTCATGTTAATAACTCTCCATCTCATCAAAAATGACGGGGTCCACGAGCCACATATTCATTACATTAACACTTTCCCATTATTAACACACACCCACATTCATTTAATTTCAACTTTCATTATTTATGGGTCCCACTGTCCACTTACTCATTTTTTTATATTTTTAATATTTCAATATCTTTCTAATATTTTTAACATTTTACAACAAATATTACTGAAAATAAATAGTATTATTATTTTAAAAATAACTTATTTCCAATATTCATTAAAATATTATTAAGACATTAAAACATAACTTAATTCCAATATTTCAATTTAAAAATTTATTACAAATTTGACTGAAAGCGTACACATAGGAAACAACAGTTGAACATAATGAAAAACAACATATAAATCAAACATTTTGAAATTTGTAATAAACTGACTTCACTAATTGTTGTTGTACTCTGTCCAAATATGCTCAACTAAGTCGGCACGAAGTTGGTGATGTACTTCAGAGTCACGTAGTTCGGAATTTCTACGGAGATAATCATGAAATCCTCGGTTTGAGCCTTGGACAGGTTGTGCGGGTTCGTCACCTTCGTCGTTAGATCAATTTGTCACGTTACACCCCTCATCCTCAACAATCATGTTGTGCAAAATAATGCATGTTAACATAATATATTTTAACGACGGTTTTTACAAAACCGTCGCAAATAACGACGGTTTTTACAAAACCGTCGCAAGTTGCGATTTTTTTTAAAAAAAATAAGAAAGTAGTGACGCTTTTGAATTTGCGACGGTTTTTCAAAAACCGTCGCAAATTTCGGATTAACGGCGTTCATTCTGATGAATTTTTCTGCTGACTTGACACAAAAAATTAATAACACCTCCACCCACATTGGTGCTTTAATGTTAATGGGTGTTAATAACACCCATTAACATACCAATGTGGGTGCCCTAAATTAAAAACTGATAATAACGTGAATTTTACCTTAATGTATATACCCGAGTATTTATGTACAAGAGACGAACCTTATTTTTAGCATACTTTTTCCCAAATGTTTCTGTTTTTATTTTTTTTAACATGATACTTGAACAGAAAGTCGCTATGAATAGCTATTCCAGCAGTTCCTAACGCTGTATTGAGTTAGGCGTATAGATTGAGCTAAGTTAGAATTATCATTTTCTAGGTGGGCTAAGTTAGAATATTATTTTCTATTTGGCATATATTAATTAATAATTTATATTTAATTAATTTATTTATTTATCTATTATTAATATCTATGATAGTGAAAAAAATAGTGTCTTTGTCTGTTTTTGTTCTTCTAATTTTATACCAATATTACACTTTTGTTTTAATTTTTATTTTTAATTTCAACAAATATTTTTGTTTTTACTTTTTGAAATTACAACAATTCAAATAGTATTTTAGTTCTTTGATAATTTCTCAAATTTCATTTTAATTTTTCGATAATTAGAAAAAAAACAAAACTGTACACGGAAAACAGCTAGTTATTATTATTTTTAAAAAAGCGAATATACTTCCTCCACACTAAACTTTGCTGTAAAGTGCATGCGCATAAAAAGTTCCGTCAGTGGCGAATACTCAGCTATATAAGCAATCTTCCCATAACTTGCGTATCGAAAGAACGTCAAAAGTTCTCTGTGATTCAAGAAAACTCCATTGACAAGATGAGTTTGAAGGTATGGTAATTGCTTATCGCACATGCATTGAGAATTTCGCGTTTGTTTTTTCACTTTTGGCTGGAAATTCAATTTTCTCGAACATGGGTGTGATTTCCTTTTGCGTTTTGTCTGATCCATGTGTTTTGATCTGGTCATATGAGTATGTCATTACAAGGGGTATACCGTATACGGTTGTCTTTGGTGGTTGATCTGTTGCTGGGAGATCATGGATTTTAATAGCAAAATGATTTGTTGTTGAATCTCCTAAAAAAAAGATCTTCTTCCCTTCCTGTTTAAGATTCTTGATCAATGTTCTTGCAAACGCATGAAATGTTCAGCCCTTGTTCGTTGTATTTGGATGATGGGTGGGCAGGTGGCTTATTCTGTTTGTCAAAAGACTATAGACAAAATTTAAAGATTTTTATTTGGGGATGATCACCCATCTGCCATCTGCCACAAGTGGCATGCTGTTAGAACTCTTGAACTAGCCCCTGGTGTATAATGATAATCAGTTTGATTTGTTCTCGATTTAGGAGGCCAAAAATGTTTCGGTGTATAATGAAAATTTGGAAGCCAAAGTTTATGTTATTTTCAATAAATTATTGGTGAAAAATGATCGTTCTGATCCACTGTCCTGCTGGTCTATTCAATCCCTGTTTATTGTGAATATGATCTGATATATGGATGGACTACAGAGTACAAGCTACAAAAAAATGATTCTTGTAATTAAAATGTGAATTCTTGTTTTCCAGCATCTCCATAATTAATTACTGCAAGTAACCATCATCCAGATGAAATATGAACTGTTTTACATCAATTCAATTGCCATGTCTCATGTGTGATCAATACTTTACAACAATCCAAATGCGTCCCGCCTCATGTGATCATTATTTTGCAACAATAGAATTCTTTCCTGCACAATGCAGTCAATTATTCAACCGTCGCTCCTGCTACTAATTCACTTTGTCAGTTTGTGCCTTGATGAGAGGTGTATATATAGCTTTTTAAATGGAACTAAGTCTCTCTCCCAATCAGTTTTTTTCCTTCAGAAATTACACCATCAAAATTGAATTATGATCACCAATACCAAATGAAAACCTTAAGGTATAGGAATTGACAATGCAATTATCAGGGACAGCAGTTGGATGTATTCATCATATGAGGTTGCAGCAAATAGGTATAGGAAAAAAGTCTCCATGTAGTCGATTCCTCCTTTGAGTGAATTCTTTGTACTGTGTTTGGTGACATAGGATTTAGCAGGATCTGAAAATGGTGTTAGTTGGATATTTCTTCAATTTCAGATGCATTAGTCAATTATCGGAACAATACTATGTCTGATGATCTTTTTGTTGTTAATTTTCAAGATAAAGCCTATTATGCTACGCTGCATCTTCATAAAAATAACAAGTGTACCGTTAAGAAAAAGGATTTTTTCATTTGTTAGGATTCTTGAAAAAATTGAGACAATAATAATGTCTAGTCTACAGGACTTTTTCGATCTCTATGTGTTTATTCACTGCGTTAAATGCTTTCAAAAAATTGTATGAGAAAGAACTGAAATACCTGTGCAAAACATGTCATATACTTTGCACTTTAATCGTTTCTTCCTCATTTCCCCCAAGCCAAACGGCCTACCAAGTACTATACATTGAATGACTCGAATTAATGGCGAGATTGTTCATCTGGTTATTTTCACAATAAATCATTAACTATTGAAATAATATATTATAATAACTTCATCTGGTGTTTATCTTGACAAAATGAGTCGACCTGTGCTTTAACTTACTCAAATAATTTTTTTGTATTGAACTTGCATTTGGTTCTTGTAATGGCATTTGGGCAGTCCTGAAGCGACTTGCTTTCAACATTGTTAATAGTAGGGATTTCTAATGAAATCAAAATTCAAAACTATAAACTTCTTGGTTGTTTTCTGTTATGGATGTACTTGGTCAAGATATCATGTGGTTATCTTCATTTATCATCTAGGGATATTTTATTCAACAATAACTGCTAAAACTCATGTCCATACATTTCTGTGGCTTCAGGAGGAATTTGAGGAACATGCTAATCTAGCTAAGACCTTGCCAGATACCACGACCAATGAAAATTTGCTGATTCTGTATGGACTCTACAAGAAAGCTACAGTTGGAAACGTCAACACAAGTTAGGCTTCGCTAAATTCGGTTTAAAATTAAAATAAATCCTGCATTCATCACAATTCTACTATTGTGTTGATGCAAAAACAAAATTAACCCTTCACAACGCAGGCCGTCCTGGTATGTTCAGCATGAAGGAGAGAGCAAAGTGGGATGCTTGGAAGGCCGTTGAAGGTATTCAATTCGCATTTCATTTATGACGTTGGATGACATGACTAACAAACGAGTGATGCGAGATAATTGTTGAATTATTTGATGTATTGGTTCAGGAGATAATTTTTTTTATTCTCTGTTGAAGTTCACCCTTTTTGAACAAAATGGCAAATATGAGCTAAATCTAGTTGAGCTTGAGAATAACCTTACTCGAGCTTGAGCTGCCTTATGTGCGACGAATGCTTGTATTTGATAACTCTAGCATGATTCATGCTCAACGTATATCATAACTTGTGGCAGGAAAATCGTGTGAGGAGGCGATGAGCGACTATATTTCCAAGGTGAAGCAACTGAAGGAACAAGCTTCTACATGATGAATTAACCCCAATTAAGCAGTACTTATATATGATCTACCAATGCCAGAAGTTCCGAATTGTTGAAGTTTTTAATGTTTCAAGTCTCCGTACTTATACTACTTATTTGTGCTTTTGTTTCATGTACTCTGAATCCATATTCTGTCAAACATATTATATATAACACATGAAAATATTTGAAGTTGGTCCGTCGAATTCCTTGGCTTGACTCAGTTTATGTATTATGTTTAATACCTCTATCCAAAAAATTGCGGAATATTCGTAGCAATACAGCACAGCTGTTTCTTTTCAAATATTTCTTCTACGTGTAAGCTATATCATCTGCTATATCACATACAGAAACATACTAAATGATATTATTATGACAAGAAATGGTAACATAGGTATACTGTTACAGTCAAAGCAACCACTACCCATTGTCGGCCCTCATCCGAAACTATCCATTTCAATAACAAAAACCCTAGTCCAAGCAAGCAAACCCACCCAAGTTCTTCCCCATTACAATTGAAACTAGGCAAGCAAGCAAAAACCAAGTACACGACAAGTATAAGCACGAGAGGGCCAAGAAGAGTCGTTGTAACCGTGTATATTACCATCGCAAATAGAATCGGCATTGCAATCGTATAAGTATTCGAATAAATCGCGAGAAGTACTATAAAGGGTACGAGCAAAACGCACAAAAATACTGCATTTTCTGTCTTTGAGAGTTCTAAGGCGGTGTCGACGACTAGGAAGTTGACGTTGCCTCGAAGGAGGAGGCCGAATGCCACCACTAGAAGTAGGGGGAGTAAGGGAGATAGCCCTTCGGCCATTTTAAATGGATGGTGATTCTTGAGGGATTGATGTGTTTGTATTCATGTGATGCAAGAAAAGTTCCATGTTTTTTTTGTTTTTGCATGGGAATGGTGTGGTCATGGGGATATAATAAGTGGGATTTTCTGGTATTTTATATTTGGTTGGTATATTTTAGTCGATGTTTTGGTGAACCAATATGGTTGTTTGGTAGTACCACTTGTTTACATCAGCCGTGCAAATTTCTTCCAATAATTTTTTTTAATTATATTTTGAACAGTAAACAACAATTAAATTAAAATATAATAAAATAATGAAGATTTCAATGAAGGATAGATTATCCATTAGTTATTGTTCTTATATTACCTTAAAACGTTAGGTTAAGCATCGGCAGGACAAGTAAGTTTAGGTACATACATATATGTAATATAAAATGAGCAGGCATTACATACATATATATACAAGAAAGTTTAGGTACACATATATAATATAAAATAAAGTTTACGTACATATATATGATATAAAATGAGCAGGCATTATATATATATATATATATATATATATATATATATATATATATATATATATAAATATATATATTGTTATAATGTCTACTAACCTTGTACACTTAGGCCATCTCTAACTTACAAATCTATTTTGGTACAGTTTTTGTATTAAAATAATGCAGTTTCTGCACCAAATATAACATTCATCACCAACTCATTTATTTCAAATGTTACACTAAAAAGTATATTTCTAGAATATTCTTTTTGTTTACTATTTAACTGTGTACTTGAATGTTTAAATATTATTCAATAAATTTATGTGTAAGATGTTTAATTTTAAAATTATTCTAAAATATATTTATAAAAATATATAATTAAATATTTTAATTTTTATGGTTTTATACTTAATTATTAAAATAATACAATAAATATTATCTAATTATTAAAATAATATAATAAATATTATAATATTATTTAAATATATCTAATTATTAAATTTATATAATAATATAATATTATTATATAAACAATATTTATAATTAAACAAAACAAAAAAAAAGAAAAAATTGGCGCAGAAGAAATGGAGCTGCGCTATTTTGCAAAATAACTAGCTCCATTGGAGATGAACCAACGAGGTGAGATTCATCTATTGTATATGATAAACTATATCAAAATTGTATATATAATAGGTGTGTATCACTCGTTGATAGATACAAAAATTGATATGGTTGGCGGACATTATAACAAAACCATACATGTGTGTGTATGTAGTAAATTTGAAATAAGAGATCACAGAAGAAAAAAATGGAGAAAAAGTGAGATAATTTTAAGTTAACCTAGTTAAATAGTACTTTTAAGAAAGTTAGACAAAAAAAATATTACATTTGTATGTCAAAAATTACACCAAGACATCGAGTAGTAATTATTTGGTATTCATACTTAATGAACCACTTAGACAGAACTTCAATTTTTGTTCCTAAATCCTAATTATCCCCGACGACTCTCTGGTTAGAACGAAATAATAGCATTGTTAGAGATAAAACTGTACAATTAATAGGTTAGTCGATACAGACTTAGATACAAAAAAACTACTTGTTCGATCCTGGTATATATCTCCAACAATACAATGTTTCTTAGTTTCTCGACCCATTGATTTGGACCATTTTTCGTCTGACTACTTGGACATTATATAAATTTCCATACATAAATATTCAGCACCGAGATACTGACCAAGGCTTTACTATAATGGACCCAAAATGCTTAAACTATAGTGCAACTAGGTTAGCTTTGATGCGAAAATCTAGCACACCTCTCATTTTCGCCTAAGAAAAAAAAAGTTCGGGCTGAATATCATGTTAAGATAATGAATGTTTAACTTTACTTTAAAAGCTAACTCAAAGTGAGAAGAATGCACAAATCAATATATATAACTCAAAACACTTAATCCAGTCGATTTGAGACATATAAAACATACACACTCTATTTTTCTTTATTTTTTGTTTGGGTGTAATTACACAACACATCCTTTATTTCTTTCTTTCTTTTTTTAAATACCTAATATAACCTATATTTATGAACTTCGTGATTCTTATAAGCTAAGGCATAGTTTGGTACATGGGATAAGGGAGGGATTGATAAATAATCCTCCTTATCCTATGTTTGGTACATTTTTAAAAAGCTCATGATAATATCATGGGCCCTTGATAAATAATTTTTTTGAATGATAAAATATCCCTTCTATTAGGTGTGATAGTTTTAATTTAAGGATAAAATATACTACAAATGACTTAATTACCTTCAATTTATAAATGATTTTTATAAATCTATGCTAGTAGGTAGAAATTAAATCAAATAAATATTTTTATTTATTTTTATATATTATATAAAATGATAATTATATAAATAGTTATTATAAATCTCAATAAAATTATAAGTATCACCCGATTAACCTTAAAAATTGATTTTTGACTTGACTTACAAAATCAAAGGCTCAATTATCATATTATATAATATATAAAATTAGGTAAAAATAAATAAATCATGCAAGCACTATCGACGCATGAACAAATAAAAAATATGAAGTCAAGCAACAACTTTGAAATTATAAAATTTATTATGATAAGGTTAATTTTGTCATTACAATCTAATATATAAATTTAATCACTCTTATTAAAATCATACCAAACAATAAATATGATATCTTACATATTATTTATCCTTAACTTATCCTTATATTATATATCACATGTTTATCCTATCATGTGTACCAAACTATGCCTAAATGTAATATATCTTGAAGTATTTACTTTATGTTAATATATATTAGTAACGGTGTTTCTTTTAAAGAAAATGGGGCAACGGTTTGATAAAAAACCCTATGTTTTAAATAATAATGTTGTTATATCTTTTAAACAACATTGTGATTATTTTTCAGAAAATCAAGATAAAAACGCTGTTTGAAGAGATAAGTTTTTGAGTGGGGCTCATGTGAGATCGTCTCACGGATCTTAATCTGTGAGACGGATCAATTTTACCCATATTCACAATAAAAAAAATATTCTTAGCATAAAAAGTAATACTTTTTCATGAATGACCCAAATAAGATATCCGTATCACAAATACGACCCGTGAGACCGTCTCACACAAGTTTTTGCCTAAGTTTTTTTTTATATAAAAAAAACACGATGCAAGTCAAAATAAATAAAAAGAAAAAAAAATTTCAAAAAAATAGAAAAAACTACAATGAAATATCACAAAATTATTTAATTTTATTTTCTTATATATTGTTTTAGAAAAAAAAAAAAAAACTTGTATTAGGGATATGAGTTTGGGCCTTCTTTAATTATGAAATCGTTCCACCATTTTATTGGGCCCAAGGCCCTGTAATGAGTGAAAACCAATACATTTGGCCTACAATAAAATGGGCCAAATTTAGAGTCCAATAACGTGGCCTCATAACTCTCCAGCGACACCTTCTCCTCCTCCTCCGCCTCCGCCGCCGCTGCCGCCGTCGTCTTACCCGCCTCCATTAATGGAAGACGAAGAAGTTGAAGCAGCTATACAGAATCTATGGCAGGAAGTTCGCGACCTAAGCCTAGGTAACCCACCGCACATTGACCACCTCCCCACCCCACCAACTCCCCTCCAATTCCTCCGCCACTACGTCACCTCAAACAAGCCCTGCCTCATCTCCGCCGCCGTCACCCACTGGCCGGCACTTACCTCATGGACCTCCACCTCGTACCTCCTCGACGCCCTTTCCTCCTCCGGGCCCGTCTCCCTCCATCTGACTCCCACCGGCCACGCCGACTCCATCGCGCCCCATCCCATCACCCCTTCCTCCCTCTGCTTCGCCTCCGCCCACGTCCAGAACCTCCCTTTTCAAGAGGCTCTAGAAATGGTTCTACGATCCGGTGAAGACAATAGAGTAGCGTATTTACAGCAGCAGAATGACTGCTTCCGCAGTGAATATGCGGCGCTGGCCGGTGATTGCGAGGAAGATATTCGGTGGGCGAGCGAGGCACTGGGGTGCAAGCCGGATGCTGTGAATTTGTGGATCGGTAACCAGTTCTCTGAGACTTCATTTCACAAGGATCATTATGAGAATCTGTATGTAGTGATTAGCGGAGAGAAGCATTTCCTTCTTCTTCCCCCTACCGATGTTCATAGAATGTACATAACAGAGTATCCAGCTGCTCACTATTGCTATAACCAGGTGCATTTTTGCCATAAAATTTGGTTTATTTGGTGTGAAATTGTTACGAATAAATAGTAATATATCACGCATGCTAAGCAAGCTTAGCCGCCAATGATAGCTCGGTCTACGTTCTATAACTGTTAATGTGTAAAAATGTTTCGTGCTTTTCAAGTTTGAGATTGATCGGCTTGATACTCTTGGAAATTGAGTTTGAGTTAGCGTTTAACTACTCATAATGAGTGAAAAGAGTTGGTTTTTTTTTTTTTTTGGGAACGATTTTCTTGGTTCTTGGATGACATATTGTTGCTTCAGCGAGTCACCTTTGAAGATTTTAAGATATCATAGCTCTAGAATTATGACAAACTTTTCGAGAGATGTAAGGTTTATCATTTTGGAGATCATCAATTTCAATGGTAGGAAAGGTTGAGTCTGTGAAAAATGTAGTATTGGTTTTGAATCGGATGCCTACTTCCAGGACGGGCCAAATCGTGGGCAGGAAGAGATCGCTCCTTCTACTTCATTGGTCGACTTTTGATTCTAAATACTATGTTACTTCACAGGATAGGGGAGAGTTCACACTGGAGCTAGAAGATCCAGTTCGGTATGTCCCATGGAGCAGTTTGAATCCATACCCCTCACCCTGCGAAAAGCAGAGAGAAATCAATAAATTTCCTTTATATTTCAATGGACCGAAGCCATATGAAGTGACAGTAAAGGCAGGGGAGATGCTCTACTTGTGAGCTTTAGTGATTCTGTTATTTTTTTCCTTTGTTCTTGCAGATATTTGAATTTGCACGATAACAATGTTTACTGAATACCATGCAGGCCTAGCATGTGGTTTCATCATGTTAGACAAAGTTCAGACGAGAGAGGACTCACCATCGCGATAAATTACTGTACTAAAATCTTGAAATTTCTTCTATGTTTTGATTTCAGTGGTTGGAGAAATCTATATATGTAACCTGGCATGTGTGGCAGGGTATGATATGGGGTTCGACATCAAATATGCCTACTTCAACTTCCTGCAATCAATTCCTTACTCGAGGTCCCAGGATCCGATTTTCTGCCAAAATGGTAATGTAAAATATGATGATTTTGGGTCGGTGAATGACTCAGGGTATGCATCAGATGTTGCTGCTGCATCTATGGAGAAGAACCAAGATGATAGGGATGAGAATCAATATCTTCGATCCTAGTCGGAAAATATGTTATGTATGTATTTTTGCCAATAGTTTGAGTACATTACTATAAAGGGAAGACATGAAAAAACTGTTGGTGGTTAATTTGAGTAGCACTCAGTATTAAGATATTTAGTTTCTAAATTTAGATGTGTATGAAAATATGGAGCATAGGATTTCAATTAGTATTTTATGATATGATAATAATTGTATTTTAATTTTTTTTTTATAAAGGACAATGATAAGATATTATGTGTTGGGTTCAATAATTGTCTTTATTTGATATAATAATTAAAACGTGGTACTCGAACTGCCGTGTGAATTAAAAGATTTCAATTGCACAATTATTAACAGCTATAACTTCAAGAAATACGATAAGACGTTCGATCTTACAATTGGTATAATAGTCAATGTCACGAGTTCGATTTGTATTTATTGCAAGGAGTGTAATTATTGAGAGAAATATTGGTGAGTGGAATAATTGTCTATGTTTGATAGATCAATCTTAACATGGTGTATAAGTTCTTGTACTGTTTAAAAGATTTGAGTTCATCATCACCACGAATTATAATTTTTGATAAAACGACAAGTGATATTAGATTATTTTATTATTAATAATTTTTTAAATAAATGGTAGGTGTGGAAGTATAATTTTACATCATCGCATTGTAAAGTTGGACAATTCATATTAATCATTAATGCATAACTCCTTTAAAATATATATTTTTTTTATAAAAAAATTATATTTCTCATATCCTTTTCATTTATTATTTATCACCATATACAAGTAAATGCACTTATTTTTTTTTCAAATATATATATATATATATATATAAAACACTGTTGAACGTATAAAATTTATTCACACAACGAAGGATATATATTTTAACGTAATATGAAGCGTTAATGGATCAATAGTGCGAAATTGTAAACTCCGAGAAAAATCTGGGATGAGATGTTTGCATTTCATTTCCGAAATTTGAGAAATTGAAATTGATGAATCTCTTCTTTAAGGCGCGAAATCACGCTTCTCCACAATCCATACCATCTCAAATTATCCAATTCTGCAAAGCAGGCTTAATCTCCGATGCCATCACCTTGCTGAACTCCCTAACCAACCGCAAGAAAATCGTCTCCCAACAAGTCTTGTATGCCACGATTTTACACTCTTCCTTCAAATCCTTCAACTTCACCCTCGGCCTTCAGCTCCACTGCCACACCATAAAGTCTGGCCTTCAAACTGATCGTTATGTCGGTAACATTCTTTTGGCCATTTATTTCAAACTTGGCTCAGATTTTAACGATGCTCGAAAACTCTTTGATGGGTTATGCTACAAGGATGTCGTTTCTTGGAGCTCGATGATATCCGGGTACATTCGTGCAGGAAAACCCCGTGATTCTATTAAGTTGTATCTTGATATGTTGGATTATGGCATTGGCCCAAATGCTTTCACTTTATCAGCGGTGGTCAAAGCTTGTGCAGAGCTGGGGAGTTGAAATTGGGGAAATGCTTACATGGGTTGGTGATAAAATGTGAGCTTGAGTTTAACAGTGTTATTGTTGGTGCTTTGATTGATATGTACGGGAGGAGTTTTGAGCCGGGGGATTGTCACAAGCTGTTCGATGGAATGCTTGAACCAGATTCCATCTGTTGTTCCTCTGTGATTTCTGCCTTCACCCGGAGCGATTTGTACAGGGAGGCATTGGGAATGTTCTATTTGATGTCTAGGAAATACGGGTTTCTTCCAGATTGGTTTACTTTCGGGAGTGCTTTGACCGCTTTGGGGAATTTAGAAAGACTGAAGCAAGGAAAAGAAGTGCATGCGCAAGTTATTACTGGTGGTTTTAGTTGGAATGTTTTTGTGGATAGTAGTTTAGTAGATATGTATGCAAAATGTGGGTCGATGGAAGATTCACAACAAGTTTTCGATAGAATGGACAGTAAGAACTCAATTTCGTGGTGCGCATTGCTCGGGGGACACTGTCGGAAGGGCAACTTCGAAAGAGTTATTGACTTGTTCCGGAATATGGAAATGGATCTTTACAGTTTCGGTACCGTCCTGCGTGCCTGTTCCGGTTTGGCTGCTGAGAAGCTTGGGAAGGAGGTACATGGCCAATATTTGAAGAGGGGTGGCTGGAGAGATGTGGTGGTGGAATCAGCTTTGGTTGATCTATACGCTAAATGTGGCTGCGTGGATTTTGCTCACAGAATTTTCTTGGACATGTCTGTTAAAAATCTGATTACTTGGAACTCGATGATCGGTGGATTTGCTCAGAATGGGAGAGGTGGAGAAGCTGTAAGACTATTCGATCAGATGATTAAAGAAAGAATTAAACCGGACTACATAAGTTTCATCGGAGTTATATTTGCTTGCAGCCATAGTGGTTTGGTTGATGAAGGGCGTAAACATTTCATCTCAATGATCAACTATGGGATCAATGCTGGAATCGAACATTATAGCTGCATGGTTGATCTTTTAGGTCGTTGTGGAAACATAGAAGAAGCTGAAGAATTGATTATGAATTCGGAATTCAGAAACGACTCATCACTTTGGGCTTCTCTGCTTGGAGCTTGTGCTACCTCTACTGATCCAACTGTTGCAGAACGGATCGCTGAGAAAATGATTGAACTGAAACCTGATTTTCACTTGAGTTATGTACTACTAGCTAACATTTACAAGGCAGTGGGTCGATGGAAAGATTCTCATAAAATTTTGAACCTAATGCAGAAAAGAGGGGTGAAAAAAACCCCGGGAAGGAGTTGGATTGATAACAGTATACAGAACACATGCCTTTCTGTGAATTCTCTTGATATTCCCGAAGAGATCTATGTACAGTGAGATTTTGATTTGTGGAGTTTCTTCCACTTTTACGAGACATAATTTATTCCGAGTGGGCGAGAAAATTGACCGAGATGTATGGTTATCATTCATGACATTTCAAAATATTTATAGATGTAAAGATCATTTTCTTGACTATTGTGATGAGCCTGGAAGGTGGAGTAAAATGAAGCGAAATGCACTGGAAATTGAAACAATACAAGGGAAGGGATTGAATTGAATTGGCCACCTTCCAAGGAAGATTGTGGACAGCCATGTAGATGCTACGGGTTGCAGTGGATACAGAATTACAAAGGGTGAATGAATATAAACACTTGGAAAGCACTTCAATTTTACAAACCTCGTTATCAGATGTCAAATATCCGATGCAATTTGAGCTAAGGAAAAGGGATGACAACAGAGGGAACAAGAAATGCACCACAAGTAAATTTTTTTCTTCTAGAAAACTTTCCATAAATTGAAAAGAAGAATGTGATGAATGCTTGGTTATATTTTCTAAATACTGCAAATTTTCAACTTTTCGAGAATAAGTGGATATTCTTACAATATAATATAGTAATAAATTATTTTTGGGAGGAAAGAAAACTTGAATTATTAATGGCTGTTTAAGAGAATATGAGAGTAGATTCAAAATATGTTTTAAATTTTTTTAAAAACATTTAAATTGTGTTTGCTTGATGCTCCGGGAAAGCCTGAAGTCCAAATCTCTTGACCAAAGTAATACAAATTTCATTTTGTGAAGATATTGTGAAAATAGTGGCAGGGGAAGAACTCACAGTGGAGCCCTTGAAGACCCACATGAAGCAAAAGAATTTGTCCATCCTAAATGAGCCATCTTTTAAATTTGTCAAAATTTTCTAAAAAATATAATCTTAATGCCTCTCTCAAGAAAATTACTACATGCTCGGTCGTTCTGTGGCCCATCGAGCACCCTGCGACATTCATTTGTTTGCTACATGAAAAATACTTGGTTCTATGAAGCTTTTAAAACTATTTTCTGAAATCAGTTTGACATAACTGGTTCTAGTATTTTGGTTACATATCTCACCTCGATTATCGAAATGGAACGATGCAATATGAGATACAAAACTAAGACCAAAATCTACAAATCATTGTTCAAAGTCAATGCTCGTATCAGATCTTAAAATGATGAAAAACCTCGATGAAGTTGTTGGTTTTGCACTGAATGAAGAACAAATTTCAGCTTATGTATAACTTAGTATTTTGAGCACATATCTCTCATATAAACTTGAAATTGAGTAATTCTTGATTCTATAGAAACCCAAGGGAAAGAGATACAATGTTCAAGTTCATCACTTTGTCAAGAAATCGACGAATGAGAGTTATAATCAAGAGAAGCGGTCAGATTGACTTGGATCAGCTCGACTCAAACCAAGCTGATCAACCAGCTCGATCTAAAACAGCTAGATCAATAGTAAAATCAACTCGATATCAGAATAGACATCAACACGAATATGACTATTTTAATGTTAGAAAATGTACATAATTTTATGGTCTATTCTTGTTTATAACTTTCATATCCTTCTTGGATGTCATAAATATCGTAAACGATATAATTGAAAAACTAAATATAGTTATTTAATATTGTCATAAATATCGTAAACGATACAAAATTCTCCCACTTTTCTTATCGATTTCAAATTTAAATGTCGTCAACGGAACATTCCAAGATCAAACCTGTTTTGCTTCGAGGAAATTAAATACAAACGATGGTATTTGATTATATTTATATATAAACGAATAAGAGCAAGCATCTTCTCTCGATCGATCAAATAATCTACTAATTTATTCGAGGTTTCCAAAATTAGAAGTTTGCCCTTATTTTCCGCCTTTATTTTTTTTCTAAAAAAAATACATAAAATCCAAATCCTATTGAATTCCCGAGTTTTTAGCATTATCGTGCTTGAAATGGAATACAACTAAAGCAAGAAGCACACTCGAGGTTTTCTTGTCTACAAATCTTGATATGAAATCATTTTCCTCCACTAATAGATATGAAATCATCGAAGTTGGTATTATATGTAGGCATGCAATATCAGCACCACTCAATTTAAGGCGTGCATAGAAGATTGAACTAGTTTTTTCCTCTCTTTTTTACTTTCTGTTTTCCATCGTATATAAGACGACACAAGTTATTTGATCTTTTCATGATCGGATATCATTAAAATGTGTATGATCGATCACACAAACATGGAATAACCTAGGACATAGAAACCCTCATGGTTGGAGTGACATTATCATCTCCTCGTTGCTGTTGTGAGCCACAAGTTGACTTGTCGGACACCTACTCTAACAACTGGAGAGGCCAATATTCACACATGTTGACAATAAACCCATTCCCGTATTGTAATAAGACGAAAAATTCGGTTTGGTTACAAGTTTGACATATATATATTTATATTCTTGCGTCTTTTTCATCGAATAGTATTTTGGTTAACTTTAATAAATTATTTGTCTATTGCATGTCATATAAAAACAATAGTTATATACTCGACTAGGGATAGAGTAGGCTTAATTGGCATGAAAAATGAATCAAATGCTTTATATATGTAATCACTTTACGAAAAAATCTATGATGCGGCTGTTTTTTTCTAATGCTATTGACATCCAAATATTGTCGATAAGTGTTGACATACAAGATGTGGACTTTCACATTTTGATACTTCTTCTCCAACATGGTAAAAATTAAATATTTAAAATAAATTTATTATTGACTTATAAATTATAATGGACTCCAATAGCAACTTAGATTAATAATTTTCGTAAAGCGATGACGAATACGAAGTAGTTGCTATAGGGGCATATTATACAGTCACGCAAGCGCTGGCCCGGGCTCGGGGCGTGACACACATGAGATCGTACACTTGAGTAGTACTCTTACTACATGTTGTGAAACACAAAATTTTTTGTGAGAATGTTTCACGGGTCAATTTTGTGATATGAATATCTTATTTGGGTCAACCATGAAAAAATATTATTTTTATGTCAAAAATATTACTTATTATTGTAAATATGAATATACTTGAATGGTCTCACATACGTTTTACAAGATACCTACTATTTGTGAAATATTAGTTTAATTTGGGAAGTTTTTTGTCCATTTAGTTATCCCTTTTTATTTTTTCCAGTTCGTATGTTTTAACTATAGTTAAATGATGATATTATGTTATTTTATTAAAAAAAAAAATTAATAAAATTGGTATTTATAGCAGCCCATTCTATGGAGCTGCCCGTAAGCCAGTCGAGGTTATAGAAGATATGAAAAAAACTTGGGAGGCGGGGAAATTTTTCGTTTACACATATGGGTTTAGAACATACACCAATCTTTTGTTTGGGAGATATTTATACCAACTCGCCTCGATTTTAAATGTTCGAACAACTAGCATCTTTAAAACTCTATCAAAGACAATTAATCTTTTTTCACTTTTCATCGTCATGGAGAACAATACATCGATAAAGATTAAGTTAAATACTTAAATCTTCTCTAGTGGCATCAATAATACAGCCTAACAAGTTAAATAAAGACACGAGGATAAACCTTAAGTCGAATATATATAGTTTTGATATGTTACACACCCACCGTGAATAGTTATGTAAACACTAATGAAGTGACAGTCACCAGTTAGATGTGCAATTTTTCTATGTTTCATCACATCTAATAAGAGACTGTCACATCATCGGTGCTCACAAAAATGTGCACGGTGGTGTGCTGCATATCAAAAGAACTCTTTGTAAATTATACATTTTGATTTGAAATTGCCCTTGTTTGACAAGTGTGCATTAATTATACAAGGCGTTTAATCTATAAGCAACGATATAATTGAATATTGTAAAGGCACAATCTATTCTTTACCCAATTTTGAGGCTTTTTAGCCACTTTTAATAGCAGCACGCGTATCACTTTGAAGATGACCATTCATTTATATGTATAATGCTAAAAGATTCACCAAAAAATGGCCCTTTCACGAATGACAAAAACTTGTGTGAGACGGTCTCACGGGTCGTATTGTGTGAGACAGAACTCTTATTTGGGTCATCCATGAAAAAATATTACTTTTATGCTAAGAGCATTACTTTTTATTATAAATATCAGTAGGGTTGACACGTCTCACATATAAAGATTTGTGAGACCGTCTCACAAGAGACCTACTCTTCAAAGATTCATCATGCCAACACTTGGTTTGCTAATTGTCTTGTGATTAATGATTGATCACCTTTCGGTGGCTTCTTACCAAACATATGATATGTCGAGATAAATAGCTTATTAAAGTATTTTCAAGTTTTTCCTCCAAACCCATGACACATGCACTAGTGACTCAACAAACTAACTCCACAATTGAGAGTGCGGGCTATGTCGCACCTCGTGAAGCACAATCTTTGGATCAATCTGGACCCCACATAAAATCATAATGGAGACCGTTGATCTCAGAGTTGTTGTGCACATATCTGATAGAGCATAGTCCGTACCCAAGACTCAAGAGAGTGCGCGGAAGGACAAAAATAAGACAAAAACTTGTGTGAGACGGTCTCACGGGTCGTATTTGAAAGACAGATCTCTTATTTGGGTCACCCATTAACATGTATTACTTTTTATTGTGAATATGAGTAAGGTTGACCCGTCTCACAGATTATGATCTGTGAGACAGTCTCACATGAGACTCACTCCAAAAATAAAAACATACATCTCCATCCATACTCAATATACACTATCAATCTACAATTGCAAAATTCAGCAATTATTTGTACTTGAGCCAAAAATAATACTCCACATTTTTCTTATTGTCCCTAAAATTTTAGGGTCACTCCTATTTCTCAATTCTTCATCCCTTTGGTAGTAATAATAATAAAAATCTTATTTCCTCATATTTATTCAAGTAGATGAATAATAAAGAAAATGTGCAAAAACAGTTAGTGGGAGTTCTCAATCGATTAAAAATTGAAAAGATAAGGAATGGGTAGGGACATCCCATCGCACAATCCACCAAAGATATATGCATGATTCGAACGAGTATCATGTTCACAAGCATTTTGTATACTAGTTATTCTACACAAACGATGCGTGTTTGTACAGTTTTTTTTATCATTATCGATTGACTAAAGTGAAATTTGACTAATTATGGATGGATCAAATTGTTATTTGAATTGATGAAATAAAAAAAATAAAAATAAAAGTGTGTGTTGAAATTAAAAAAACACAAAACAAAAGTGTGATATTAGTATCATATAAGGGTAAAGTTGAAAGAAAAAGTAGATGTCCTTCTTAGGTGGTTACTATCGTTTCCTAACTTTAATAAAATAGAATATATATATATATATATATATATATATATATATAATACATATAAAAAAATTAATTAATTTATTTATCCTAAAAAAGGAATAGGTTTTTTTTTCTCATCCGCACTAGGAATTAGGACCGCTTACCACGTGTCAACTTCTTAACTCGATTCCATCGTCTGACAAACGACAAATCTTTCCAACTTTGGGCATAGTATCTCCATTGTTTACTTCAAGTAACATGTTTGGCTTCTCATGGTATTGAAATTTAAAAGTGTTATTGCCATGCTCATGGTAAAACCATAAACTTCAAATAATATATGTATTTTTAAATCGAAAGACAACCACAACTACCAGAGACCGGGTTTGGCCTAAGTAGTCTCACCCTCTTTCCTCTTGTAAGTGGCTCGAGTTCGAGACCTCCCCACTCCATAGTACTCAGCATTAACCTACACATGTTTTATTCCATAGGGACGAGCAACCACCTAATTTGTTCAATGTACTCAATGCTAGAGCTAAATGGTGGATAAAAGGAATCATGTGTGTTTGAAAAAACAACCCAAAACAAAATTCAGTGGGGCAATCATTGAAAAAAAAAATTATATAAGAAAATAGTAAATGAGATACAAGTGGAGGAGCCATGGCATGAAAGTTATTTCCCTTTCCTTGGAAGTGATTGCCTCAAGTGGGAAGCCTCCATTATGCGAGAAAACATAGATCACATACCCAAATTTAATCAACTTCTGCGAAATATATTTCACAAATAAAAATATATAACCAAAATTATAACCTTTTTTTCAATAGAAGTAACTTTTTTTCCTTTTTTTTTACTGTTTTTCTTCTGAAAGCTTCTCCATCCATCAGCACCTAAGTAAAAATCATTTCAGTTTGGATATTTCAATTGGATAAGCAAAGATTTAGATTTAGTGGTGCAAGTTTTTACATATAATACCATTTTAAACGGTTCAGCTAGCCTTTTGAATAATTTTGGATAGGAATCCCATATGTGCAATCTGTCAAACTAGGCTACAAGTAGAACAAAGCAAGAGGGAATTTGAACAAGACATGGAATGGTGCTGAGTTTTCGAAGCTAATTCGACAGGCGACGGTACTTCTGATTAAGAGAAGAGCATCATCATTTAAGGGACCAAAAAAATTTAATTAGAAAGATGTATCCTTAAATTTTATAGAGGTTTGTCGAATATGCGAGAACCCATAAAAGCATATTTCACGACACAACTCGATTTCTATTATCTGTGTCCGTATGGCTCTTACTATCGCTCTACATGCACGCATCGCCTGCGAATGGTTGTCAGTGTCTGTATAATGAACATCCAGTGTCAAGAATACAATTTGAAAGACTAGTTACAGAGAGGCAATGAAAAGTGGCTCCACCACGACTCCAATTCCTTTAATCAATCTTAGTGCTCCGTATATTATTCTTACGGCCAAGATTTGGAATGCATGGACGGATTCTCTCCTTAAATCTTCTCTCTTACTAATCCATAGTCCGAAAATGTAACGATGGGAAAGATGATAAAGGAGTAAAAAAGGAGAGGATTCATTAAAAAGATAAACTGTGTCGAGAATCTAACCTCAACTCCACTACTTCTCCACCTTTTCAGTGAATACTAATAGAGAAAAGTGTCACATGTTATCAGTCATACATGGTTGGATCTGATCCAAAAGTGTCACATGTTATCAGTCAAAATTATCAAATATTGATCATATGTTGAAAACAAGCTGATGCATATTCGACCAACTGTAATGTAAAGCAGATGGGTATCATGTGTTGTTCTTGCACACTTTTTAAACGAATATATCTCAATGAGATCTCGAATAACATTCCCACTAGTAAAATAAAAATGTCGAATTATATCCAAGTTTCCTGAGATTTTGCATTGGCAGGAAAACATCCACGATTTGAAAAGTCACAACCACCACCTGTGATATGTGTAGCCTCAGATTTACACTCTTTTATTGCAACATCAGTGAGGGTAGGGTGAAAATGTTATCACGACCTTTGACCGAGGTTAATCGACATTGTTCAACAATCACATAATCTCGTTAACCTCTTCTCCTTGTGCATTTAGCAGTTGTTACATATGCTCGAGTACAGTTTGTTGGTTGGCGATTTTTCTGCACTCAGGTTTTGGTTGTTGAGCTCAAGTTGTCGCACATAGTTTCCTTTCATGACTATATGCATTGAACTCTTGTTGGAGTTGGTTATAAATGTCACGCCCCGAAACCGGAGTTAGTCGACACCGACGTTGTTCAACAATCACACAATCGACAATCAACGAGCCTCGTAGTTCATTATAAACAAAAACCAGTCTTTTCATAATTAACTCAAAATAAATTTGTCTTACATCGATAAATTCCAAAACGAAATAAAAAAACATATGGAAGCATTGTACAACTTGAATCAAAATTTTGGAAGAACATAAGCGAGAAATCTTCATATCTCGAAACTCCATCACCAACACCAAAGCATGTCTTGTTCATCCCCTTCTACTTGATCTTCGTTCTTATCTGAAGAAGGTAGAGTAAGGGTGAGTGTTTGAAGAAACACTCAGCAAGTAGGGGCCGATCGATCATAGTTGATAACAAATACACACACATATATCGTATATCAGTCGAATACAAACAATATGTTCAAATTATATCATATCATATCAAATCATACAAATGACACTGAAAATCATCTTATTTTACATGACTAACTTATTAGTTCCCTAAGTTATATCCTCTAACGGGTCAAGGCCTAGTATCGGTTATTATATCCAACTGCATCAAGGCCAAATCAAATCATATGTCAGAATTTTCTGATCATATCAAATGTGAATCATAACAGTGCTTTCAAAAGTATTTTTCTCAAACATGTTTTCAAATATCATTTAGCAAATCAAAGGAATAGCATATGCCGATCGAATTTCAAGAAACATAAATAATTTATTTTTGAGCAAACGTAGACACACTTATTAAGAACAACTATGTCAATATATATATCAAATAGTACACTTATGAAAAGCAAATGTACATAAAAGAACAGCAAAACCCCACTTATGACGATATATATATACATATACATATATATATATATATATATATATATATATATATATCAAAAGCCCACTTATCCTTGGTTCAAATGTACGATTCGAACTTAATCGATACTTGGGTAAAACTTGGGTCGAACACGAGCAGCACTTGGGTAGCACCTCAGCCATGATTTGGGCAGCACTTTGACAGCACTACAATGGACGAATGCATCCTCTCATCTTTTCTTTAAGTGGTCGAGACTTATGAGTGATTTGTGAGGATTTTTGGAGAGATTTTACACTAAACCAAAGCCTCTATTTATAAGCCTCCAAGAGTAAGGTCAATGGTCATTCTATTCATTGTCATTTATCTCCCTTAAATGTCATTATTCATGGTCATGAACTTCCTCTTAATGACACATAACACATATTCATGAATATTAATCTCACATTAAAAACTCTTATTCATGGTCATTAACCTCCTCTTAATTATCATTATTTTGTTTTTAGTATAGGCAGTTTAATAGCTGATTTATTGTGGTTTAAATTAGTCATTAAAATGGTGATAAATGGTCAATAATGAGGGGAAAATGATCATTCAAATTTTCAAGATTATGATTGCATGGAACTAAAAAATTTTGTGCCAAAATGAGCTGAAATTTCCTATGACATATACAGGTTTTCTTGTTGCAAGACTTTGGGTTTTCACAACAAAAACCTTTCGTGGAGTGATAGTGGATGCACCAAGCTTCGGAGATGGCTAATGTTTGCTAAACATACTTTTGCGACTCTTGCAACTTTTCTTTGTAATCTTTGAGTTGTTTTTTCGTAAATTTCTTGTCGAAAGAGAGTTGTCTCATTTCTACTTGAACGCGATCCGAGCTTCCTTCAACTTCTCTTTGCACGAAGTAAACTCGTAATGATACCCCAAAGTTGCTTGATTTCGAGCTCGAGATCGCTAAAAGTCTTGGCATGGGTCATCATTTTCGAACACGAAGTTGAGCAATCTTGAGGCTTCTTTGAGACTTGCTTGAAAGGTGGCTCGAAAATATAAGAGGATTGTTGATTTTTGGTGCGACTTTTTTCATCTATGAGAAGGAATTTATGTAGGTATTTTGGAGAATATGTATGGTAACATTTTTAAGACCATTAATTCAATTTTAATTGTTATAATTAGCATTTAATTGAGCAATAATTTTTGGGTTAATGAATGCATTTAAATTTCGAATTTAAGAAGCCTTTAATTACATGTTAATTAAGAGCTTAAATTTTCAAAAATGAGTTTAAAGTGGATTCAATTTTTTTTAAAAAATATGGGTGAATGTGAGAGCTAAATTCATTTAAAATTTTGTCATTATAGTGTTCAATGTAGCTTTCAAAATTTTATAGATCGACAATGATACATAAGGTAGGTAAATGATGATGCTTGATAAAAAGAAACATCATTGGAGGAAAAAATTTCGAACAATATATGAAAATCGTGAAATATAGTGCCGATATGATTGTATGCGAACAAGTAGACGAATATTTAAAATTCAAGAGAAGAGACACGGTATATAATCCACTCAAGAAATGTATTATATATTTAGTTCTTAATAATTAATTGGCAGCTTTCAATTGAACAAAAAAATGAGATTTGAATTGTTCCTTTGTGCAAGAAGAATTTATATACATAGGATTATGTGAAACGTTCACAAATTAAATTGGAGATTGAAGGCACAAAGATGAAACATTCCGATCAATTGGATTTATACATTAAAATTTACGTTAAATGATTTGATTTATATTAATTTTTTTAAACAAGAATTTAATAATAGTTTAAGACCATACTTAAACAAATTAAAATTTATTATTCGACATTAAAAGTAGAATCGGGAATGACGTTTCAAATCAAGAACAAATATACTTACATGTATATATATTTGCTTAAAATCCTAAATATAATTTGTTAACTTTATTGAAAAATTAGTCGTGAGTATCATATTTTCATTTAAATGTCAACCAAAAATAGATCTAAAAAAACATGACTTAAAACTTTCTAACGATGATTTAATTCAAGCACTAGTCCAAAATCAATCTAACTCAAGTCCGGAAAAAATTTATCAATATTAGATTCTCTATTGACCATTTAAAATAAAGATTAGTCCCAAAATTAATTCCACATAAATCCCAAAAATCATATTTAAATTTTTTTTATCGACCATGTGATGTCAGCAGGAGTTCTCAATCGTTATTATTATTATTTTTTATCCAGACACTTGGAGTATTATAAAACTCTTAAAAGTCAAACTACAACATAATATTGTCAAACTAACTTAAGTTTCAATAATAATATCCTAGAAAGTAGAAATTCCAATCGACGGAATCACATTAACATTAATTTCCAAATTTTTATTTCTTAAACTATGTCCTACTTCTCTATCAAAGAAAATAGAACATGCCTATGCATATGGATAACAAACTTTCGGTGCAGAATCAATGAAGTATTTAAAAAAGAAAAGATCGGAATATTTCATATGAATGAAAATATAATTCATGAGGATTAAGTAACAATTGGCAGAATTGGATTTTGAATTTCTTACGCGAAGTTATAAGTTATACGAGAATTTTCAAAAATGGAAAAAACTTAGCGCGGCTACGAAAGGTGTAGGAAGTCATTTCTTGAAAGTCAATGGAAGGTTTAGAACATGATAATAACATGAAAAAACATCAAACAGTAAATTCCAGTCATTTCGATCGAGTTTTGATTCAAATTGGATTTTTCACAAGATTTTCAAAAGATGGAAAATCTGGCAATTGACGTATGGTTTGAAGATTATACGCGAGAGAAGTCCGAAACAATTAATGGAATTGAATTTTTGAGTTTCCTTTGGGAAGTCATGAATTCCAAAATCTAATCGTGGGGCGTGGGTTGTATATGAATAACTAGACTTTAGTTGTGTATCAAAATCCTCGGTGGGATTATGAACCCGACGGACTCTGATACCACATAAATGTCTCGTTATGCGATCAGGTTAGTCGACATCGGCGTTGTCCAACAATCATATAATCATCAAACAACAAGCTTTGTAGTTCAGCACAAACCAAAAGCAGTCTATCATAATTAAATCAAAATAATATTGTCTTTGCAATGATATATTTCAAAAACGAAATAAAATTTGCGGAAGCGTTTTACAGCTTGAATCGAAACTTAAGAATAGCATAAGCGGGTAATCTTCATGACTTGAAACTTCATCACCAATTCCAAAACATGTCTTGTTCATCCTCATCTACTTGATCTTCGTTTATTATCTGAGAGGGTAGACTAAAGGGTGAGAGTTTAAAGAAACGATCAGCAAGTGGGCGTCAATCGAACACAACCATACATATATACATATAAAGTGGGGTTTACGAAAGTTAGAATATACATATAAACATAATTCTGAAAATCACATGTCGATACATGTGTCAAGACATGACATGGTCACAGTTCGAAACAAAGAATTAAAACAAAACGCGAGGACATATATAGCACGTAGATTTCATTTTATCATTCATGAATTTGTCCCCTATATATTACTACTCTAAAAGCCTAGGTTATATAGTGGTTTTATACCCACCGTGGAGAGCCATATGAATTTGTCTCCTATGTATTACTCCTCTAAAGAGCGAGGTTATTGAACCGGTTTTATACCTACCGAAAGGGCCCATAAGTACAGTTTTGCACCCATCGTATATGGCCATATCTTATCAGGTTTTCTTTCCATTTCAAAATCAAATAATAACAATGCTTCAAAATCAGATATTTGAACAGAACTTAACAAGACAATATGAAACGAAATGGATAACAAAAATCTAAACAAAACTTAATGAGACAGGATGAAATGAAACGATTTCATAACAATGAGGCATAGTGTAAGGCCCGAGAATTGAGTTTGATACTTTGTATTGATATATATAAAGTATGAATAAGGAAGGCAACAACAGAAGTGGAGAAACGATGTTGCAAAACTTGAATATTTTGAGAAAACAGCACCGCACCCGCGGTGCCAGACATCACCGCACCCGCGGTACATGGACAGTAAGTTGGCAAGAAATTCCGTAGCATCACCGCACCCGCGGTGCTAGCAGGAGCGCACCCGCGGTGCTCGAGTCCAGAAAAATAAAGATAATGTCGAAGCATGAGCGCACCCGCGGTCATGCGTGTTGCATGAAAAATGATGCCACGTTTCAGAATTTGCATGCAGTATATATATATATATATATATATTTATGAATTACACGTTTCATTCTTCAAAATTCAGAAAGAGGCGAAGCTTTTGGAGAGAAAATCCTTACGCCTTTAGATTTGTGATTTTGAAATATCCGTGTATCAGAATTCGAATCCGAACACAGTACCGTGTTCCTTTCGACTCGAGCTACACAAGGACGTAAGTTTCATTACGTTTTGCAGTGTTTTGAAATTAAGATGTTGTCAGAATTGAATATGATTCAGATATGATGTTTCTGCTACCGTAGATATTATAGAATTGAAGTCACATTAAAGAACAAATTGTTTCTGTAATTGTTATGATTTTCGAAAGATATTGACTAGGATTTTGATATCAGAATTGTATATTATTGATTTTGAATTTACCGATATTGAGATTATGAGTTTTGGTATTATATCTAGGATGTTCAGATTGACGGGGTTATTCAGATTGTATTGTTATGCCGTCGAAACATCAGTATTGATTTAGATTGATCAGATATGATATTGATTGAGATTCATTGTTAGATTGTTGACTTGGATCAGATTGTATACCGAGTTGAGTATTGATCAGAACAGATTTTGAACTGAGATATATACTGATATTGTATTATGTGATTTGTCATTATCAGATTGATATGGACAGATTCGACTTCGAGACATCGTCTTCGTCAGACAGGGACGACAAAGGTATAATTCATGTGATATTCGAGAAGACATAACTCAAATCAGATCTCATTTGAGTTTCCCAATAAAATCACATACTAGATTATTGTTATATTCTGATATGAATATGCTTTGTTTATATGCTGATATGCTACTGCTCTGTTTATAGATTTATATGCATTGCATTTCATATAGGAGAGTCTTGACAGACAGTCATACCTCTAGATGTTCGGTGTATCTCAGCTTAGGAGCAGCTCTGACTCCTATTGCAGCCGTCGATACAGCTCAGACCGAAGTCTAGGAATAAGACGTACAGTCACCCCGAGTGGGAGGGTAGGTGACAGCCATTGACGTCTTATTCACACCGGGATCCCTAGAGTCAGCATGGAGTCGAGTCATGACATGATTTGATTAGAACTGCATGCGTAGATGAATGGGATTCATAGATTATGGAGCCCATTGCTACTGCTTTCAGTTATGATAGCATGTTTTTATGATTTGATTTGAGTAGCATGCTTATCTGATTTGTGTTGCATGCTTATTTGATTTGATTTCATAGATTATGAAACCTATTGCTTTTAGTTTATTCATGATAGAATAATTCATGATTTACTTTGTGTATATGCATGTTTACCATGTTTTATACTGGGATTTATTCTCACCGGAGTTATCCGGTTGTTGTCTTGTTTTGTATATGTGCATGACAACAGGTGGGACTGGATCGAGGTCAAGAGAATGAGGAAAGAAGAAGAGTTAGCGTGGTGATTCCGGACTTACTGTAGATTTGGTTTATTACTTGAACTTAGTAACCGAACCTTAGACTTAGATTGTACAGTATTGTACTTTTATACTGAAATATATTTTATACTGAGATGTATATTATCTAGATTCCATTACCTTCCGCATTTACATTTTAAAAAGAAAAATTTTTAGACCATGTTTATCAGAACTGATAATTAAATCCCAACGATGATTAAGAAGATGATTAGCGTCCGGGTCCCCACAACAGGTGGTATCAGAGCGATAGATCATTTAGATTGAGATAGTCAGAGTTGATAGATCTTTTAGACTGAGATAGAAGAGAATGAGCGGGGTAGATAGATTGAATTTTCTTTCTTTGCATGTGATTGCTAGCATGAGAATTATTTCAATGTTGAATTACATTGTGTGTGCTAGCATGATTTATTGCTTTCCCTATTACATGTTGTTGTTATCGGAGTTGATTGCAGCATGTAATTGTTAAGCCTGAATCCGAACCGAGTCTGGATCAGAGGTATATGATCAGAGGAGGGCTGAGACAGATTGTATAAATTATGTACTAATCTGTTTGATTATCAGATATACCGCCTCGAAGAATTTCAGAAAAGGTCAGTACTTCGTCTGAACAGCTAGATGCATCAGAAACTCAGATAAAAGTAAAGATGAAAGAATTTCAGGTATTGCAACCGCCGACTCTGAATGGTATCGAGACGTCCGAAGATTGTCAGAACTGGTTTGATGATATAGAAATTTTGTTTGATTTACTCGATTGTACAGATGAACAGAGAGTTAAAATGGTACCTTATCAGTTACGAGAAGCCGCCAGGAGTTGGTGGATTATCAGTAAAAGAATGTTGGAACAGAGAGGTACAGTGATTTCGTGGGAAATATTCAGAACTGAATTTTATCGACGATTTTTCTCAACCTCATACCGAGAGGACAAGAAAGCAGAGTTTGAGAATTTGAGCCAAGGTCAGTTGAATATTGATGAATATACCGCCAAATTCTCTACTCTACTGCATTTTGCTCCTCAGATAGCTGGAAATGATGAAGCTATAGTAAATCAGTTCATCAGATGGTGAATTCGGAGGTAGTTGCATTTATGAATCTGCAGCGACCTTACCATTTTGCTGACATCGCGAGTAGAGCGAAGAGAGCTGAGGCGAGTCTGATTAGACAGCTAGGGAGGTTGTGTGTGAAACAACCCCAGACACAGCAATCCCCTCTCCGATTTGATCGAGGCAGTACGAGTGGAAAGCAAGATTTGCTGAAAGCTCGGAAGAAACCATTCAAGAAACTGGGAAGCGGTTCATCTAGCTCCAGCGTCTCTGGTCCAAGCCATACTGGAGTGTATTGCAGGAGTTGCGGAGGGAGACATCCCACCGAGCAATGCCAGGGAGTGACTGGTACATGCAATATTTGTGAACAGCCGGGACACTTTGCTAAAGTCTGTCCCCAGAAGCGTTCTCGAAGATTGTAGGGAACAGAGTTCAATTGAAAACACAGATCTAGAATTCACAACAGGTACTATTCTTTATGATTCTATTGCATATGTATTGATATATACTAATGCATTTGTTAAGAATATCTGTGACTGAGTTGCATGGAAATATGTTGTATCTGTTGGGTTTGTATGTACTGTAGTATTGATATCCTTGCTTGTTGAGGAAATGTTGATATCAGAGATTTCTGTATATATTGTATACTACAGTAAGATGAGAATGAAATAGAGATAGATTATGATGTACTTGTGTTTTCTGATTTGAACACATTATTGATATTAATATGTTGAACAAGTACAGACATATTATAGAATTTGTTCCAGAAATAGTAAGATTCAGACCAGAAATGACTGATCAGTGGAGATACCACGATAAGGATTCTAGATTTAGAATTCCTTTGATATCTGTATTGTATATGACTCGATTAATACAGAAAGGAGCAGATTGCATCCCTATGTATTCAGTAGACCTACTGGAATCGAGCCTAGCATTGGCAGATTTGCCAGTGATATATGAGTTGCTGATGTTTGCCTAGATAAGATTTCAGATTTATGTGATCTCAAAAAAAAAAAAATAGACTTCAGAAATTGAATGGAGATTAGGTATGGTTTGTATGTTAGATTCAGTACAGAATAATATTGAATATACAGAATAATACATACCGAATTGAAAGAGTTGAATATCTGACGATGTTAGTGAATATTCTGAGAATTAGAATTATTGTATACAGAAACTATTCAGATAAGAATTCCGCTTGAAACAGATTGTATTCAGAGTAGGTAATATCTGAAATTAGTATACAGATTGACTTTGACACAGTTGAGATTGCAATCAGTGACAGATAGGATACCAATATCAGAAAGACCAGAAAGTTCAGAAATATCAGAAATTTCATAAATGTATTTTGTCTGATTTGACAGATTACTTTGTTCGACTGTTGTTTTATATCTGCTGAATATTGTTATTGTTCTAAATCAGTATTTGAGACATCTTATATTGTTTTGGGGAGCATATTTGATTTGCAGATGAGATATAACAGTTGATCAGAATGGCATGAAGATATTCACCAGAAATCATTGTTTTATGAGTTCACTGAACTCACTAGATCTGTATAGGTTACTGATATTTTGTATCTGATTTGATATTACTGTTGTTTTGAACCCGTATATGATACAGATTGTTATGAACCGTTGAGAATATATACAGTTCAATTGTATCAGAGTTGTTTTCGAGAGATACAGCTATGCAGAAATGCGATCAGAATGTTCAGAGCTTGATTGATAATCAGAATGGAGCATCGATCAGAGTAACAGATATATGATTTTGTGTTTTGTATGAAATTGACTAGCTTGTGATATCAGAATGTTTCAGTATTGTATAACAGAATTGATATCGATAGTCAGAGCCGAATACCAGGTAGGTATTTCTTCTTTAATTTTTATTATTAACTGATTGTTATGCCGAATAATTCGAAGTTGAAATCACAGATAGTGTCAGAAATGCGCTGTAGTGACTTCAGTTGTCATGTTTGTGACTGAGAATATATGATATTCGAACTGACAGTTTTGATATAGACAGATTAAGTCAGTAGTGACAGAATTTATACTGAAATACGAACAGAATGGGTACCGATATGTCTAAACTGCCAATAGATAAAGACAGAAATCAGAAGATCATTACAGATGTGTATGTTTCTGAATAGAAATGAGAGTGCATTTCTATGGCTTTCGTAATGAAATTACCGCCATTTTCTCCAGATTGAAATATGATATGATTGTGATTGACAGATTGTTCAATCTATATCTATCAGTATGTACAAGATGATGTACAAACATGAGCAAATGACACAGATTGATGTCAAAGAAATGATCAGATTGCACAGAATGTGGCAATAAAATGTATCAGATTGTGATTGTGATTGTGATTCATTTTGCACATATGGCAGAGTATACCATACGTTATTTCGCAAATTTTTTTTACCGATTGACGGATAGCAAAGTGTACTATCCAGATATGGAAGATATCCAGAGAGCAGTAGTGCTGGATGCTAGCACTAGTTGACATAAGGTATTGTTACTTTATGGGTGATTGTATGGTGATAGCTATCAAAAGAGTACTGAGATAGTTACAGACGACACATTATACAGTGAGTACTACATAGTCCTTATAAAGAAGATTCAGAAAGGAATAAAGATATATTAGAAATGACAGATTTAATAAACCAACATCGGATGATGATGCTTGGTATTTGGAGTGGAAGATTGAATATATCCTTGATCGGGATAAACATAATTAATAATCGTTAATAGTATTGATTTACTATGAACTGTAGATTGACATATACGGATGTTGTATAGCCAGTACTGCGAGATTGATTCTGTCAAAAGAATTTGGAGAAGTATTATGATGTTATACTTAGTGAATTCTTATTCCAGATTAGAATCAGAGATTTGAGTTTTGATTTAAACTTTATACTACATTCCTTCTAGTATATCTGAACTGATTACTTGTGAATTCGGGGACGAACTCAAATCTAAGAGGGGGAGAAATGTAAGGCCCGAGAATTGAGTTTGATACTTTGTATTGATATATATAAAGTATGAATAAGGAAGGCAACAACAGAAGTGGAGAAACGATGTTGCAAAACTAGAATATTTTGAGAAAACAGCACCGCACCCGCGGTGCCAGACATCACCGTACCCGCGGTGCATGGACTGTAAGTTGGCAAGAAATTCCGTAGCATCACCGCACCCACGGTGCTAGCAGGAGGGCACCCACGGTGCTCGAATCCAGAAAAATAAAGATAATGCCGAAGCATGAGCGCACCCGCGGTGCATGACACGACCGCACCCGCGGTCATGCGTGTTGCATGAAAAATGATGCCACGTTTCAGAATTTGCATGCAGTATATATATATATATATATATATATATATATATATATATATATATATATATATATATATATATGAATTACACGTTTCATTCTTCAAAAATTCAGAAAGGGGCGAAGCTTTTGGAGAGAAAATCCTTACGCCTTTAGATTTGTGATTTTGAAATATCCGTGTATCAGAATTCGAATCCGAACACAGTACCGTGTTCCTTTCGACTCGAGCTACACAAAGACTTAAGTTTCATTACGTTTTGCAGTGTTTTGAAATTATGATGTTGTCAGAATTGAATATGATTCAGATATGATGTTTCTGCTACCGTAGATATTATAGAATTGAAGTCAGATTAAAGAACAGATTGTTTCTGTAATTGTTATGATTTTCGAAAGATATTGACTGAGATTTTGATATCAGAATTGTATATTATTGATTTTGAATATACCGATATTGAGATTATGAGTTTTGGTATTATATCTGGGATGTTCAGATTGACGGGGTTATTCAGATTGTATTGTTATGCCGTCGAAACATCAGTATTGATTTAGATTGATCAGATATGATATTGATTGAGATTCATTGTTAGATTGTTGACTTGGATCAGATTGTATACCGAGTTGAGTATTGATCAGAACAGATTTTGAACTGAGATATATACTGATATTGTATTATGTGATTTGTCATTATCAGATTGATATGGACAGATTCGACTTCGAGACATCGTCTTCGTCAGACAGGGACGACAAAGGTATAATTCATGTGATATTCGAGAGGACATAACTCAAATCAGATCTCATTTGAGTTTCCCAATAAAATCACATACTAGATTATTGTTATATTCTGATATGAATATGCTTTGTTTATATGCTGATATGCTACTGCTCTGTTTATAGATTTATATGCATTGCATTTCATATAGGAGAGTCTTGACAGACAGTCATACCTCTAGATGTTCGGTGTATCTCAGCTTAGGAGCAGCTCTGACTCCTATTGCAGCCGTCGATACAGCTCAGACCGAAGTCTAGGAATAAGACGTACAGTCACCCCGAGTGGGAGGGTAGGTGACAGCCATTGACGTCTTATTCACACCAGGATCCCTAGAGTCAGCATGGAGTCGAGTCATGACATGATTTGATTAGAACTGCATACGTAGATGAATGGGATTCATAGATTATGGAGCCCATTGCTACTGCTTTCAGTTATGATAGCATGTTTTTATGATTTGATTTGAGTAGCATGCTTATCTGATTTGTGTTGCATGCTTATTTGATTTGATTTCATAGATTATGAAACCTATTGCTTTTAGTTTATTCATGATAGATAATTCATGATTTACTTTGTGTATATGCATGTTTACCATGTTTTATACTGGGATTTATTCTCACCGGAGTTATCCGGCTGTTGTCTTGTTTTGTATGTGTACATGACAACAGGTGGGACTGGATCGAGGTCAAGAGAATGAGGAAAGAAGAAGAGTTAGCGTGGTGATTCCGGACTTACTGTAGATTTGGTTTATTACTTGAACTTAGTAACCGAACCTTAGACTTAGATTGTACAGTATTGTACTTTTATACTGAAATATATTTTATACTGAGATGTATATTATCTAGATTCCATTATCTTCCGTATTTACATTTTAAAAAGAAAAATTTTTAGATTCTGTTTATCAGAACTGATAATTAAATCACAACGATGATTAAGAAGATGATTAGCGTCCGAGTCCCCACACATAGCATGATCGAATAACTAACGAATCATAAAATGAGAATGATCGAATACCAAACGAAGCATAACATTGATCGCTTTAAAATGTATATATCTTAAAAACATAATGTCCACTTATCATATAAAATAAATGTGGAAAACTTTATCGAATATATATATATATGTGTGTAAAAGACCACTTATAAAAAAACAAGTGTGCTAAACTTTGTGTACACAAAATATGACAATGAAAATTTAGGAAAAATAAATTAAATTGTAATTTTTTTACCAAAAAAAATAATAATAAAATATGGAGAATACAATTTTTTTATAAATGAGAATGACTGGAGAATTTTATACACCAATGAATGAGAAAAAAAACGTGCATAGATAGTGGTTTAGTGGGTCAAAACATTATGAATTCGGTAGGTTAAGGCACTTTATGAGTAATTAGGATATAATTAAGGAATGATTTGAAGACTAATCAATAATTTTAACACGAGTGGGTCTCATGTGAGACCGTCTCACGGATCATAATCTGTGAGACGGGTCAACCCTACCCATATTCACAATAGAAAGTAATACTCTTAGCATAAAAAGTAATACTTTTTAATGGGTCACCCAAATAAGAGATCCATCTCACAAATATGACCCGTGAGACCGTCTCACACAAGTTTTTGTCTTTTAACACATGGGAAATCAATTCTCTAAGGCATAGTTTGGTACACATGATAGGATAAACATGTGATATATAATATAAGGATAAGTTAATGATAAATAAGATGTAGGATATTATATTTAATGTTTGGTATGATTTTAATAAGAGTGATTAAATTTATATATTAGATTGTAATGACAAAATTAACCTTATCATAATAAATTTTATAATTTCAAAGTTGTTGCTTGAGTTCATATTTTTTATCTGTTAATGTGTCGATAGTACTTGCATGATTTATTTATTTTTACCTAATTTTATATATTATGTAATATGATAATTGAACCCTTGATTTTTTGAGTCAAGTCAAATATCAATTTTTAAGGTTAATCGAGTGATAATAATAATTTTATTGAGATTTATAAAAATTATTTATATAATTATCTCGAATTCATTTATATAATTATCATATTATATAATATATAAAAATAAAAAAAATATTTATTTGATTTTAATTTCTACCTACTAGCATAGATTTATAAAAAAATCATTTATAAATTGAGGGTAATTAAGTCATTTGTAGTGTATTTTATCATTAAATTAAAATTATCACACCTTCTATTAGGGATATTTTATCCTTCTAAAAAATTATTTATCAAAGGCCCATGATATTATCATGAGCTTTTTAAAAAGGTACCTATCAATCCCTGCCTTATCTCATTTACCAAACTATGCCTAAATTGATAATATGACGTACAAATATAGATTTGAAAAACATAACCAACCAATATTTTTTCAAGAAATAAATATATTTTTATTTATTATATCGCAAATTGGATCACGTGTATCATAAATGCATCTGCTTGAAAAGAAGAGATGCCATTGTAAATTTTCAAATGATACATGACGTTTTAGTATTCAAGCATTTCTTCAGGGGATGTCGATTTAGTTTTACCCAAACAGGAAGAATTAAAGCGGTGGACAAGAACTGAAATGCATATAAAGTAAGAATCCACTCGCAGAACCAAACATAAATCAAACTAATCAGTAGCTAAAATGGGTATAGTTGTCCACTAGGAAGAATACAAGATTTGAAATCTTTATGTTCAAATGAGAACCAAATAAACACCTAAGAAATGCTTTAAAAATCACAAAATATAGCTATTTTTTCCTTTAATCCAGCTTCCTCCATAATCATTAGAGATAGGTTAATATCAACTTGTTCTTCGCATGCAAAAAGAACAGTGGGGCTTCAGAAAATAATATTGTTCAGTGGCATGGTTCTCACTTCCCACTAACAATGTAATAAGCACTTGCATGAAGATATAAACAGTGTTGGTTTTGGAAAGAAAATACCAGAAAAAATATTGCAAAATAATAAAGCATTAGATGTTAGCAAGAGAGATAGGATGCTTATATGTTAATATATGCTAAAAAGAAAAGGAAGAGAGTGCTATAAATCAACTAACATAAACTAGAGTGGAGGATCCCACCAGAGATGTTAGGCCTGCATTAAAAAACTTTAATGTATGAGATTATTTCGTCTGTGTCCACGGTTATATATTTGTGTATTGATCCTTTCACTTTGTGAACCAAAGCTAGAAGCTGCTGTTAAACTTCTGCCTCCTTTTCATCCTCTACCAATACACAGCACGAATCTCCACCTCTAACAATATACCGCGACAGAAAACAGTTTTAGCATCAGTAGATTTAACCATGCCCCTCTGTTCTGTAGTACCAAACCCAGAAAATGATGGCACTGAACTGGAGAAAGGCCTACCAAAGAAGCTGGAGACCTGCGACACGGCATATCTGGCTTACCCAGCTCAGAACAATTCACAGTCCTTTCTACAGCAGACTTTGTTTCCCATAAGTTTAAAGGTCTTTCCCCCACCCCCCACATACGTCTAGACAAACAAAAGTAGTTTCACACCGAGAATCACATGCACACATTAAAACAGACTCCAGCAAGCCACCAGCCTGCTTGCATTTTTTAAAAATGTTATAGGCAGTTGATAGGACAGAGTTGCAGAAAAAATATATATGTTAGTATGTCACTACTAACAAGTAATGGTTTGCTAGATGAAGATAAAAAATACTACGACCTTTCTTAACTTGGGAACGTATTAGCGACAGGTTACACCTGCTGAATATTCTTCTTGTGTTTCAGTTCAAAGAGATTGTTTACAAAGTTAACTATGAGAGGAAAGGAACTTGTTGTGGAGGAACGTCAAACTCTAAAGAGAAAGTCATACTAAATGGGATCACAGGGATGGTTTCACCAGGGGAGATACTAGCGATGCTAGGTCCATCAGGCAGTGGAAAAACCACACTTCTTACAGCCCTTGGAGGTCGTCTCTCTGGAAACTTGTCAGGCAAGATCACTTACAATGGCCAGCCTTTTTCAGGCTCCATACGACGTCGTACAGGATTTGTTGCACAGGATGATGTTCTATACCCACATCTTAGTGTGTTTGAAACTCTTTTATTTACTGCACTACTACGGCTACCCAAAAGTCTGACCAGAGAAGCAAAAGTACAGCATGTGGAGCATGTCATAACAGAACTGGGGTTAACTAGGTGTCATAATAGCATGATAGGAGGGCCACTTTTTAGAGGAATATCAGGAGGGGAGAAAAAAAGGGTGAGCATAGGTCAAGAAATGCTCATCAACCCAAGCTTATTATTACTAGATGAGCCTACTTCAGGCTTAGATTCCACCACAGCTCAACGAATTCTGAACACAGTCAAAGGACTTGCTAGTGGCGGTCGAACTGTTATAACCACCATTCATCAGCCCTCTAGCCGACTCTATCATATGTTTGATAAGGTAGTATTGCTCTCTGAAGGATGTCCGATTTACTATGGTCCTGCATCAACTGCCTTGCAGTATTTTTCTTCAATTGGGTTTTCAACACCCATAATTGTCAACCCGGCTGATCTATTGCTTGATCTTGCTAATGGTAATTAGAAAATCATGCTTTCCATAACAAGTATTTAGCACAAGCACATAGTTTATGATAAAGGACCTTCTCCCATTTATTCAACTTTCCTGCTCAAGAAGCATAAAGATGTCAATTACTCTATTCAAATTTTCATTCCGAAAATAATAAATGGAGTTTAACAAAATGAAACCCGCCCTCAGATTGTTTATATTTCAGTTGAGTATAATGACATCATACAGGCTGTTCTAATCTATCTAATAAATGTCTTTACTCTGGCTAGCCAGATATTATAATTATGAATTCAGACACTTGCATATTCTAGAATATCCATATGAGGAAAAAAAAGGGTTCTAATTTGTCATATTTCCAGGGATTGGACCAGATTTCCAGCAGGCTAGCAACCACAGCGATAACAGTCGGCCGCAAGATCCAGCATCTGTAAGAGAATTTCTCATCTCTGCTTATGAAAAGAACATTTCTACCAGGCTGAAAACTGAGTTGTGTAGTTCAGATGTAACTACCTACAACTACAATAAAGAAAACTCGACAAGCAAGTATCCACTCTTCTCCTTCAAAATCAGAGAACTTGCGCATTTTCGCAAGCTTTTAAGGCTCACGGTTTTCAAATGATGCAGGGGATGAAGTGAAATTCGAAAAATGGTGCACAACCTGGTGGCATCAATTTCATGTCCTACTGTTACGAGGACTTCGGGAGAGAAGATTTGAAGCCTTCAACAGGTTAAGAACCTTTCAAGTTCTAAGCGTGGCGATTCTTGGTGGTCTTCTATGGTGGCATACTCCACCGTCTCACATTGACGACCGTGTAAGCTTTTCAGCACCTCCATGTTTAAAGTAGAATTCTAGTTTCGAATATGCTAATTAAGAGTTAATTCATTGCAGATAGCCATGTTATCCTTTTTCTCTGTGTTTTGGGGCTTTTACCCACTTTACAATGCTGTTTTCACTTTTCCCCAAGAAAGGAACATGCTGAAGAAGGAAAGGTCATCTGGGATGTACCGCCTCTCCTCCTACTATCTAGCCAGAACAGTGGGAGATCTTCCTCTCGAACTTGGGCTGCCAACCATATTTACCTTCATCTTTTATTGGATGGGTGGCCTTAAACCTGACCCTGCCACCTTCATCTTCTCCCTTCTAATTGTTCTTTTAAGCGTCCTTGTTTCCCAAAGTCTCGGATTGGCGTTTGGCGCCATACTCATGGACGTAAAACAAGCTGCAACTTTAGCCTCAGTTACAACTTTGGTATTCCTTATTGCCGGAGGATACTACGTCAGACAAATCCCTCCATTCATGGTCTGGCTAAAATATCTGAGCTACAGCTATTACTTTTATAAGCTGCTTCTTGGGATTCAGTACAATGAGAATGACTACTATGAGTGCGCAAATGGGGTCTATTGCCGAGTCGCAGATCATCCTGCCATCAAATCTGTTGGTTTGAGCCATCTGTGGACGGACATTTTCATCATGGTGCTGATGTTGGTGGGATACAGATTTATGGCATACCTAGCTTTGCACCGATTGCGATGATGGATGCTTAACCATTCGCAAGCAAAAGTGTTTTTATAAGTTCATTATTTCTTCAACTGAGGAGTGGATTTTGTTCGTTCAAATTTTCCATGGCCAGGTTTTAATTACAGCGCACTGCTAAAACTGAAATGTATTAACCTTTGGAAGCGGTTGATTTAACCTTATAAGGTAGGGGACCTATTTTGTCTAACAAAATCGATAAATACCGTATGTGACAGAAAATTTGTGTCTTATCATAATTAAGTATTGTGCGAAATGTTACGATATTTCAGATA
The DNA here is from genome assembly GCF_022965805.1 of Primulina eburnea. Taxonomy (NCBI): domain Eukaryota; kingdom Viridiplantae; phylum Streptophyta; class Magnoliopsida; order Lamiales; family Gesneriaceae; genus Primulina; species Primulina eburnea. The sequence goes on along the minus strand of NC_133115.1, from coordinate 1,314,561 downwards.
ACATACAGCGGAATATTAATATTTGTAATACAAATTGATTTTAAATAAGTATGATAGACAAGATTAAATTTGCAGAAGTATAAAAACTTGCGCGGTGCCTCAGGACAAATATTAATCACTATAAAACCAATGAGTTTACACAGAAACAATACTAATAGTGGTTACTAATAAAATCAATTTCCTCAAAATTTTGAGAAAATAAAATGCTTTCTAAACAACTAACAACACTAGTAATCAAGAAAGCAAAAACGTGATGCCAAAAACTGAAGCAACAAAAACAAATCTTCAGCCAACTCCTTCATAGATGTCTCCAACAATCACGGCAACACATGCAACAACACTTCTTCGATCAACAACGACATTGTGAATTAATTTTCTCTGAAAAGTTTGTGTCGTGCAAAATACGTGAATAATCAATCCAAGAGCCCCCAACAATGTACTTGTTTCTCTTATTTATAAACTTCATCTCTCCTAGAGTTTATCTTCATAAGGAAACATATTATACAAGGAAAATAGGAGTTTAATTAGGTACAAACTCCTTTTGAACATTGATATCATATCATGATAATATTTGTATAATTATCTCATTATCTAGAAAGACAAAATATCATTCAATATTATGCGCAATCAATTCAACAAGAAAAAGATAATATTAGGGAAATAAATTAAATTAGAAAATTATATTTCTCTTCAAACCTATATATATACTAGAAAAGTTTGCAGCTAACTGCGGAAATTGTGTCTAAAATTTAGATAATATTTAAAGTTGTTCTAATAAGGCGCATTTATCCACTTAAACGACCAAATCATTAAAAAAAATAAAAAATCATGACCATAAGTTGTGACGTCCCCTCATTCTACATGGAGTGAGTTTCATGTGAGACCATCTCACGGATCCTAATCTGTGAGACGGGTCAACCCTACCCATATTCACAATAAAAAGTAATAGTCTTAGGATAAAAAATAATATTTTTTCATGGATAACTCAAATAAGATATACGTCTCACAAATACGATCCGTGAGACCGTCTCACACAAGTTTTTGCCTTCTACATGACATACTTTGCAATCTAGTTCTTGCTTATTTTAACTACTTCTTGTGTAGTTGGTTATAATATTCTATTTCACTTTTTTGGTGTAATCAGAACGCTCAGTCTAAATAAATACTTATCAAATATTTTTATTAAAACAATTTTACAATTTTTTATAAAATATTTACATTAAGGCGTTAGGAGAATTATTTTATACAAATGTTTTTTCTGTTCAAAATGTATTTATACAACTATTTAAAAAAATGAGTTTATAGTTAACAATAATGATGAAGGTTTTTGGACTGTTATTCTATACAAACATACAACATCTATTATGACCTTCTTTTTATTCCATCTGTGATACGCGTTTATCTGATATGCTCGTATTTTGCTTCTCTATCACATGCATTTTTTTTTCCCATTGTTGTTATTCATTGATCTTTCTTTTCTGCTGGATATATATTTTGTTATCGAATGGTTTGTTGGTTTTTCACGGCTGTCTATGTGACTGCAAAGAAAATGTGTTTTTAGTTATCATAGGTGTCTATTGACGACTAAAAGTATGAATGAGCAATGTTCTCTTCAACATTATAACCAAGGAATGTTTTCACAACTTTCTCAAACATCGTGATCCTAGTTATATAATTTTTATATATCTTATAAATATTGTTAACCTAAATATGCAAGGTTAAATAAATTTTTAATAATTATTCTCCATTACTTGAGGTAAAAAATTGTTTGGTGCAATAATTGTCCCTGCTTGGTAGAGCGATTGAACCGTGGTGCTTGAGCTGCTGTGCGGTTTAAAAGATTTGTGTTGCACCATTACTACTAGCTATAGCTTTTGGTAAAACGGCAAGCGCTTGGTCCTACAATTGGTATCAGAGCCAAGGTCACGGGTTCGATTTCTATTGATTGCATGGAGTGCAATTATTGAGAGGGAGATTGTTCTGTGCAATAATTATCCCTGCTTGGTAGAACGATCAAACCATGGTGCTTGAGCTGCTGTGCGGTTTAAAAGATTTCAGTTGCACCATTACTACTAGCGTTCTGTCCTACAAAAATTATTGAAATCTCTTCAAATAAAATTAATTTGGAACTATATTCACAATTAATTTGACGCAATTCATGCAACACAATCAGCAATAAAGAGCGATTATGTTGGTTTTAAAAGGAATTTATTTAAAACAATAATTTTTATATATCAATAACTTTTATATATCTTTGTACTTACATAATTACTAAATACTCTTTGGATTAAAGAGAATAAATCAATGAATTGTTAGCGGTTAATTTGAGTAATACTTACTATATTTAAATGTGTGAAAATATATGGTAAGGGATTGTAATTGGTATTTTATGATATGATAATAAGCCCAATATAATTTACTTTTAAAAACAATGATAAGGTATATATTATGTTATTATTATATTTTTATTTTTTTAATAAGGGAATCCGCTGTCACAATTTTTGGTGAAATGTTATTATATTTTATTTTTTAATGAGACAACCCTCAACCGCGATATTTTGTGTATTCTAGGTAAATCCTAGGGTCAACTCAATAACTTTCAAACACCGGGTAAACAACACTGGACGAATCATGTGTGACAGGCTCAAATTGAGAATGCAGAAGGCAGGGATGATTTGAACTCGTGACCTCTCGATACAGTTCAATCATATTCATATCTTCTCAACTACCCATGATATATATTATGTTATTATAATTGTACATAATGAGATTAAAGTTTATGTGAAAAATCAATTGACATGTCATGATATCCCTCCATATCTTTCTTTTGATGATGTGAAAACTCGTAGTCATTATCTTCCGATTCTAACTGAGTAGATCGAGTTAATGCAATACCCTGTAAACCAAACTAGCCAAGTAAACCATTCTAGACAAGCCTTATGCGACAGAATCATTCGAGAAGATATAAGTGGGGGAAATGAACTTTTAACTATTGATCAAATGTTCACATACTCCACCAACTCGAATATCGCTTTAGGTCCGTCCCCCATATGAAAATTTCTAGAGTGACAGATAGATCATTCAATTCAAGCCCTTTTTTCATTCGAAAAATTCTGACCCTCGATCGGAATTGTTTGTGAGTTCCAAACAAATATAATAGTTTAACTTAATTGGGATTAATAAAATACAAATTTAAAGTGAAAATCCACTCAGCCATCTCTCTCGATTAAAAAAGCTCGTGTGTGTTTTTCTTTTTCAATTCAAAATGAAAATAAAAAATAATATTATTATATAAATATCCTGAATTGTATTGTATTGTTTCTTTAAACGTGACAGATAACATTAAATTACAATTTCGAGAAATTTCTTTTTATGTTTTTATTTAACGTGAATAGTTTATTTAAGTATAATATTTCGCAACATAGGGTTTATGTTTTTTAAAATATAGTCATACTAATTTGTATTAATAATAATGGTGACGATTAAACTACACACGAAGATATTCTACGCATATTACACAATCGTCTTAACAATCTCACCACTCATCCATAAAAAACCCAAAATGATTTTTTTGGCAATTTGATAATGAAATATTTAAATTCAAATGGAGAAAAATGTTAATATCTCTAACCTTAGATACGGATATGCATAAAACGAATATGTTTATAATTATTTCATAAAGATATATTCGTGTATATGATTAGATTTATTATTTTTATTTAATAATTTTGTACATTATTTATTATTATTATAGATTTACAATTTGATCTCCTATTTTAAAAAAATAATAATCAATAAATCCATATCGCGATAATTAAATATATGTTTTTATCTGGAATAAATATATGATATTTCAAAATTAAATGTTATAGATATGATATTAATATAATTTTTGAGCACACAAACATGTATACATTTTTTTGATATTAATGACATGTTTTTTTCTGATGAAATTTCTGTTGGTCCCACGTGCGGAATTTGAGATAATAAAACCCAAAAATAAAGAATAAAATGGACACCGAGATTTACGTGGAAAACCCCTAAAAATTATTAGGGTAAAAACCACGGGCAAGATGAAAAGAATTCCACTATAATATTTTGTGGTGTACAACTCACTCACTGTGTTTCCAAAGAGAACACACACTCTCTTAATACAGGAGAACAAACACCTCACAAATATTATAGAACTAAGCACTCAAATGCTTATAAGATGAGAGAAAACTCAAAGAAGGGATGATTTCAGAATGAAGAGGGGAGCTCTATTTATAGAGCTCCTTGACCGTGTGAACACGCGTTAAAAACGCGTATTCAAATTCCGTTTCAAATTTGCTCGGCCAACCCACGTTTTTCATTCAGCATACATTTATTGCATTGGTTGGATTGGTCTCCTTCCCCTCAATTATTTGCCGACAATTTCGGTACAACACCTTGAAAATCTAGTATTAATATATGATGTTTTCAATATTAAATATTTCAAATTTGATACTAATCTATGATTTTTGAGTACCCAAATATGTATAATTTTGGTAATAATGACTCATCTTTTTTCGGATGAGTATTGATAAAAAAAATATAAAATATGTGGTACTAATATATGATATTTCATTATAAAATATTTCAGTTCGCGTACTAATATATGATATTTGAGCATACAAACAAGTGTACAAAAAATTGATATTTATAGTTGTTTCAATTTTATATACTCAAAATTTTATCTTTATTATCATATATAAAACAATTTATTTTACAATATCATATATATGGTCAGATTTTCAATATTTTGTACTGAATTTTATCTGAAAAATAATTGTAGGCACATGAAGCGCAAAATAATTTTTGTGCGAATCAAATACTGCAGAAAATTTTTTGATCCCACAAAGACTGAATACATATTTAACTATTTTATTAAGATTTATAAACATGTATTCTTATTTTAAACGTGTTTTATATTATTTTATTAATTAAAACAATTACAATATAATATCACAAGGTAACTCGATTATGAGACCTTTTGATATAATATAAAAAAATAGATGTTGAAGATGTATTCCATAAAATTAATTTTTTGACAAAAAAATTTGTAAAATAACTTTCATCAACTATTTTTTTAAAAGAATGATGTGTATTTGAAATAGACTTTAAAAGATAATTTCTTTTAAAAAAAAAAGTTGAACAAAGTTTTTTAAAAAATATTTTTTACAGTATCATAAATTTTTTTAATCGTAAATAATATCCATCTTAATCATTACTAGTATATCGATGTACAAGTTATATACTTATATAATTTTTTATTTATCTGATTTATATTTAAATAAAAAATCAAAATATAATTATAAAAAACAACGAGTTAATATATAATTTTTTATTTATCTTATTTATATTTAAATAAAAAATCAAAATATAATTATAAAAAACAACGAGAAATTAACGTGTAATTCTGACATAAAACAATTTTGATAAATTTATATATCCACTGAAGAGATGACGGTCATGTCCTCAAAATTAGAATAGAATAGATACAAAAAAAAAAACGAAGTAATTGTGTGTATTCCGATTCGATTATGGAAGATGAGCAGGGAGGAGGGTTTAGATTGGGGAAGAAAACAGAGGGGGAAGTTGATTACAGGACAAAGTCCGGTACGGCATGGTCACACAACTTCCTCAATCAGAAGCCGTGGCATCCGCTCTCTTACCCCAATCAGCGCCGCAAATGGATCGCTGAGCAGACTCACGCGGAGAAGCAGCGCCGTGCCGAAGAGGTTTCCCGCGAGGTTCGTGCGTATGCGCTCATTCTGATGTTGGATTGTTTCTTTTTTGGCGGTTTTAATGTAGTTTGAAATTAGGGTTTTAAATTGAATTGTGAAAGTGTGTCATGAAACATTGATATGTTGTAATGACCGAGGAAATATCATAGCAAATTGATCAATTTTTTTCTTGAACAGTATGCACAGGAGCAGGAGTTTCTCAGGCAAACTGCGCTCATTTCTCAGAAAGAGAAAGAAAAGGTAACTTTAAATTATTACTGAAGCACATAACTTGGTGTAAAAACGAGAATTTTATGCTATCGAATTTTCGTTTACTCGTTGTGCAGTTGGAGATGATGAAAGCTGTGAGCTTTATGTATGTGAAACCTCCTGGTTACAATGCAGAAAGTGCTAAAGCTGCTGAGGTTGCTGACGAGAAGAAAAATCACGAACAGGATCCATCTCTTGATGCCGCCTCATCTTCAATGTAATAGTTTGGCCCAATGTTTGTATACCATGCACGCGATAGATAGCTCCCTATCATGTTGAATGTATCCATCTTATTATTTTTGTTTTAAGAATTAAGCTGTTTCTTAGTAATGCTTCTGATTTTTGTTGTGAGAATTAAATTGTTTCTTAGTCATGCTTCTGATGTTGAGATACAAAAGTTAATCCCACGCCTGTGCTAGGAATGTGGAAACTAAACCCTCTACTGTGGAGAAAAAGAAATCAAGGCCAAAAGACCTATATGGGCGTGCATTACCTACAGAAGAACAATTTGAAGTCCTTAAAAATGCTCCAAGGTTTGTTTGCATGCTTCTCCTTCTGTAGGGGCTGTTATGTGGCAGAATCGCTCGATAATTGTGTGATTTTTAGACCGTTATATTGTGAGATCCCTTCTTTACTACTTAAAACAAAAATGTCATCCTCGTCCAGGTTAGAAACTGGTGTTTTAGTCAGGGCGAAGCCATTTGGAGTTGAGATCCGCAATGTGAAATGTCTTAGATGTGGTAACTTCGGCCACCAGAGTGGTGATCGTGAATGCCCACTGAAGGATGCTATAATGCCAAATGAGGAGAGTCGATTGAAAAGGGACGATCCATTAACAACTATCATTGCTCAAACTGAATTTAGTGAGGTAAATTTTTAATTTCGTGCTTTACTTGTATTATGCCTTAATGTAAATATATTAATTCCGAACTGGTTGATTAAGTAGCAACTATGATTTTTTCTATCAGACATAGATGCTAGATTGGTTTGAAAGTCTATCTATACACACAATATCAGACAGTGTTCACGTTTACTTAACTGCAGCATATGATTAGGCACATTCAGACTAAGAATCTAGCTTGGCCCTTGCTTACATGATATCACGAGTATGCATTAGGTCTTATGCCGGTTGATCAAAATTGAATCTTCAAAATGATAGGTAGATGACGTTCTGCATCCTAGTTCTTTTGAACTTTACGAAATTGTATAGCAAGAGTTTTGAATTTATGAATGGCCTAAATAGTTTCTTATACAGTTATCTGCCTCAGGTTGCAGTTTCACGTTTCTATGTTCTTATCTTTTTGCTGTTCCTTGAGGTACATTCAAAAAGTACTTGGGTTTAAGAAATCGAAGCCAGACAAAAATGAAGTTCATGTTTGTTTCAGCTTCATTTTTTAGCTTCTGGAATTTTGTAACTGTTTTTGCTATTATTTTAATTATAGCTTGCTCAGTTGTAGTTCCATAAATTAGTCTCTCTCGGTGTCTAATTTTTTTGAGCTCCACCACAGCCTCTGAAGTGGGAATTGAAACAGAAGCCGGGAATGAGTCCTCCACACGGAGGGTTCAACCCTGATGATCCCAATCAGCAGATAGTTGCAGAGGACATATTTGATGAGTATGGAGGTGATGTTTTTTAAATCCAGTCCATCCACCTAGTGATGATCATTTTCAAGGTTCGGTAATGCTAATTTTATCATTTAACATGCAGGGTTCCTTGGAGAAGCCAGCATACCTGATTTGCTAACCAACTTCTCCTCAAGAAAAGCCAAGAAAAAGTCTAGCAAGAGCAAACATAGAAGGTCATTGCCAGTAAGTGCTGAATTAAGCGACGATCACGGCAGTAGACCTTCTTCTGGCGATGCTAAACGGAAGAGACCAAAGGAGAAGAGACACAAGAGAAAGAAGCAACAGCATTTGGAATTAAGTTCACCAGAAAACTCAGAAGATGGCAGGCATCAAAAGAGGAGACGCAGGCACAAGTCTCATCATTCAAGTTCTTCAGAGGCTTCAGATTCTGATGAGCAGCATAGAGCTAAACAGAGTCGGCATCTAGACCGGCACCGACATAGACACCAGCATCAACATCACTGTCACCATCACCGGCGTCATCATTTGGGTTCATCCTCAGATTAATCTCTTGAATTGCAAATGGAGGAGGAGAGAAATCTATTAAATATATGCAAATTTTATGTACCTTTTGTCTTATTAAAAGATCTTTACGGGCATAAAATATACAAAATAGTTTTCCCCCACCTCTAGTCTTGGACGCAGAATTTGTGTTAACTTCAAGTTGCGATCTCTAATGGATTGTAATAATTGTGGCTAAACAAGTTCGCTGTTGATTTCCATGTTTTTAAACCAGCAAAAAAAAAAAAGATGAAACAATCAATTAATCTAATTAATCATGGAGTGTTGGTAATAGTTGCCACGTAAAAAGGAAAAACAGAACCAAGAAAATAGAACTAAACAGTGGGAAACAGCATAATAATTAAAAATCGAATAAGAAAAATAAAAAAATAATTAAAGAATTTGTGTTAAGTATTTTTGTGGGTACGAAATCATAGGATACAATTATTTTAAAATCTAAATTAATTATATTTTAATTTATAATAATAAGAGAGCACTTTCATGAAAGGATTAAGAATACATATTCTGAATTTATTTCAAAAATATTATTAGTATGTTATGAAATTGGGAATGCAAATTCCCTTGGGAAATTATATTCACATTTATTTTTTAAAATACCAGCAATACCCATGACAACAACAGTACTAATATAATTCTTGAACAGAAATTGCAAATATAATTCTTTAAACTAATCATTACTTTTGTTTTTGTTTTTTGTTTTTTTACAAATTTGTTATTTTTGTTTTAATTTTAATTTTTTCTTATTTTCATTTTTCGATTCAAGTGATATTGCATTCTTATATTTTAATATTTTATTCCATATATTCTTATATTTTTATTATAACTTTACAAAAATCAAATTTTTTAAGATAAATCACATTATCTTATATAAAGTTATTTATATATTTTAAAAAAATTTATTTATCAAAATAGTTAATCTATTTGTGTGCAAATAATCTTCACAATAAAAAAAAGGATCAAAAGTTAATTTTGAAATTTAGTGTATATCTACATCCATCAAATGAATATTGTTGAGCCGGACTTAAACACCATATGACCGAATCTTCACAAATAGTACTGAAAACTTTTAAGTACAAAAATGATCATAGAACTGATCTGATAATGAATTATTTGGGTGAGCTAACTTTTGGTTGGGATTTAAAATCTTTATCGAGAGATTATCAGTTTATTTTGTACGATTGAAAGTCAAAACCGTGTCTTGGTTCAAGCCAATTGATTTATTTATACCTTCAATCGGCAACAGTAACCTGTTCAAAATATTATCGTGCATGCATGTGGATGTCTTTGTTGCCATGTCGTCATCTTTTCTGATATATTCAGAATTCTGACCGCTTCTTTGAACTTTAATTTTTGATCGATGAAAAACGGAAAGTTTAAACAGTCGAATCTGATCCTTAATCACTAATTGAACTGATTTACTATAAAGTGAAAAGATTTTATACGAAATGATAGATATTCGGTGGATCTAAATTATTCGACCACGAATCAATTTAGCTCACGATATCTTTCATACAAATTTATCAGTTAGGTTATTAATCAGTTAGAATATTGAGTTTGGTTTACTTCTAAAATTTAGTTTGGTTCTAATCACCAAAAATAAAATATTCAACATAATGCATAGTTATGTAACCATTAAATTAATTAATTCAATTAAAAAATTATCAATTATTAACTAAGAGTGAGGAAAAAATACAAAGTGATGCATCGATATATCAATTAAATAAATTAATTTTGTTTAACGTGAAGTTAAAAAATAATAATTACGAAGCTCTAATCACAAATTTATATCTTTATTTAATTTGAAGTTTAAAAAATTAAAAAGATACATTAATCATATATAAGTCAATCAAACTAACAAACATTAGAGCAACATTATATAATTATGTTCATCTTAATAAGTCGGAAAAATCACAATACACTATTATTATTATTGTTACAAAAAATGAAAAAACTAAAATAATTCATATCGTCGTGACGTCATCGTGACGTCGCAGTTATTTCAAATACAATAAAATACCAACATTCACAAACATCTTTGAAAGCAGCGAAAGCGTCTTTTTATCTATCATCAAATAATGCGATTTCATCGAATATCGTCCTGGAACCCTAACCCAATTTTCTTTTGCCTGTCGTGTGCCACCAGAATATTAGCACGTTCCCTCTTTACTTCTGTCATCCACGGGGTAACTCCAGTTCTTCTTTGATTGTACGCAATTCCTTTTGTTACTTTAATTGTTTGGTTTTTGAAGTTTTGATTTCAATTTTGTTTTTGTTTTTGTTCTTGTAATTTGGCCAGTGATCAATCGAAGATATACAGAGAGGGATGGCGGATCAGAAACTGACGCGTATCGCTATAGTGAGCTCCGATAAGTGCAAGCCGAAAAAATGTCGCCAGGAGTGCAAAAAAAGCTGCCCTGTTGTCAAAACCGGTAATTTTTTCTCCTTTTCTGAGGTTGATTTTTATGCATGGTTTATGTTGTGGTTATTGTGGGATATTGATCGAAAGTGTATTTTCTGGGTTTTGTTCAGTTTTGTATTTGGCTTGGAGGGTTTTATATATCCTGTGGTGATGATGGATATTTATATTGAGGGTAATAATTCATGTGGCTTTGTGACTTTTAACAGCATCATCATGATGCACTTTTTCTTGTGGATTAGCTCAAAATTTTAATAAGGTGAGTAGGTGAGGATGTGGATTGTGGAGCATTCTCTTGGGAAAGGATAGGTCTGCTTTAAAGTTTGTGGACAATGTTTTTCATTTATTTTTGAATTTTCCTCCAAATACATTGCCGTATCTAATGTGATTATATTTCCTTCTAATTGGATTGAACATAAAACCTTTACCGGCTCGGGCTCGGGCTCGGGCTCGGGCTCCGGCTCCGGATCTGGATCCTGCTCCCTTATTGAGTGTAACCCAATCATGCATCAGTAATTAGCTTTGAATAGGTTTCTCTAAACAACAATGAGGGGCATAATTATTGCCCAGAGTCAACTGTCACGCGATATACTTACCATTATTTCATGTATGCTGGCTGCATTTGGCTCATAGAAATAATTGTTATCAAAACCTTTCATATGTGGATTTATAACCTCTCCATGCGTATTACTTTATCTATTTATACGTCATTTATATATCTCAGCTAATTTGTTGTTTGGCTGTTTGCAATATAAATCGATTATTATGTCTTCATAACTGCATTTGCCTGCCTGCCCATTGTCCCTCGGCCCCCAAAGTTTATTCTCTGGGTGAAATCTGTACGCTTGAATGTGGACTACTTTCCCTCAATTATGAAAAACGGTTGCAGTGTCTGGGATGCTTGTTTCTGCACACAGAGCATCAAGATTTGGCTATATAGTAGTCAAAAGAGAGAAAAATATTTCAGAATTTTTACAATTTAATTCTGATTTCCACCAATCCAGCTTTAGAGACGTGTTAAACTACTATACCAAAAGCTACTCTAATGAATTGATTTTTATTTTTGTTGCATGGATTTGTAGTTCTTTGCCTGTATTTATGATATTCTCTATAATTGCAGGCAAACTTTGCATTGAGGTGACTCCTGCATCGAAGATTGCTTTCATCTCTGAGGAGTTGTGTATTGGGTGTGGTATATGTGTGAAGGTCTGTCCAGTGAGAGGACCATTTCTTTGCCTTAGTGTTAAATTTTCAAGCTCCCCAACTCACAAAATGTTTGACTTGCTATCTAGAAATGTCCATTCGAAGCCATCCAGATTATCAATCTGCCAAAAGACCTCGATAAGGATACCACACATCGTTATGGTCCCAACACCTTTAAATTGCATAGGTTTGACCTTGTTGCTGTTACCCTCAGTATATGGCTTTTGGCTATTACTTGCTAACCTTCTAATTTTTTTTTACATAGATTACCTGTTCCAAGACCTGGTCAAGTTCTTGGCTTGGTTGGAACTAATGGCATTGGAAAATCAACTGCTCTGAAAGTTTTGGCTGGCAAATTGAAGCCTAACTTGGGACGCTTTAATGTAAGGCATTTAACTTTTTTTAATTTTTTCCATCGGAGGTTAATTTGTTTCTCAATGCTTCTCGTGTAAAATTGTCTTGCAGAACCCTCCTGATTGGCAGGAAATTTTGACATACTTTCGAGGATCTGAGCTGCAAAATTATTTTACGCGTATCCTTGAAGATAATTTGAAGGTAATTTCTGATTAAAAAGAAATTGCTGTCGAGATAAGAGATGCCATGTTTGTGTTTTAGTTAGAAATTCTGCAGAAATTGGCTGCTTCTATTTTGAAGTTTGTTTACGGAGTGATTTTGACGCTGCTTGAGTCACTACATTGTTCAAAACTTTTGAAATGATCTCTGCTTTTGTTGAATTCAGGAAAATATCTCTTGGCCGGTGATAATCCTATAGGAATGTAGCCTACATAATTACCTTGATAGTTTGTGACGGCACATTGATTTCTTAATATCATTGTATGCATTTAGTCTCTTCTGATTGCCTGATTTATATAAAATGGTTAGTCGGAGTTTTATTTTATTTCTTACGGAAAATAGTGACAAGTCCTGTTGTAACGGAGACTGTTGAAGTTCAGTTTTTATTATAATTGACTTGTCATGTTCTAGCCTTTTGACTTGTGAATTTAAATCTCATTTCTTTCTTCCAAGTTGTGACACCTTTCTTACTATTGATGGTTGCTTTTCTTCTTCTTTTCCAATTTTTTTTATTCATTTTTCAGGCAATCATCAAGCCACAATATGTGGACCACATACCGAAAGCTGTTCAAGGGAATGTTGGGCAAGTTCTTACTCAGAAAGACGAGAGAGATGTAAAAGAAGAACTTTGTGTTGATCTTGAGCTGACTCAGGTTATGGACCGCAATGTGGGAGATTTATCTGGTGGAGAGCTTCAGAGATTTGCTATAGCTGTTGTTGCTATACAGAATGCTGAGATTTATATGTTTGATGAGCCCTCAAGTTATCTTGATGTGAAGCAGAGGCTCAAAGCTGCTCAAGTTATCAGATCTTTGCTCCGACCCAACAGGTTTCATGACATTTCTGTTTGTACTCTTGTTTAGTAATCAGAGTTCACCCTTCTCTGTTACGAGACCTTACACTAAAAATATTTTACTTCTCAGTTATGTCATTGTTGTGGAGCATGATCTTAGTGTACTTGATTATTTATCGGACTTCATCTGCTGCCTTTATGGGAGGCCTGGTGTATATGGGGTTGTAACACTCCCGTTCTCCGTCAGAGAGGGAATCAATATATTTCTGGCTGGATTTGTCCCAACAGAGAATCTAAGATTTCGGGATGAATCTCTTACTTTTAGGGTAACTTGTAATAATTCATTTGAATATATAGCTCGTAACAGGAATTCTGGTGTTGAGTAAGATTGCGTTAGTACGTTTCTTTTCCTCTCAGGTTGCAGAAACTCCCCAGGAAAGTGCCGAGGAAATCGAGACATACGCGAGGTATAAGTATCCAACCATGACTAAAACTCAGGGTAATTTTCAACTTAAGGTTGTGGAAGGGGAGTTCACTGATTCTCAAATCATTGTCATGCTTGGCGAAAACGGGACAGGGAAGACAACGTTCATTAGGATGCTGGTAAATTAATTTATCGGCCTTATTGTTTGTGTGATGATATGGTCATTTTTCGCTAAAATTTGTAGCCATTTGAATTGCAGGCCGGTCTTTTGAAACCTGACTCAGTAGAAGGCTCAGATGTAGAGATTCCAGAATTCAATGTTTCTTACAAGCCACAGAAGATCAGTCCGAAATTCCAATCTACTGTTAGAATACTGTTACATCAAAAAATACGTGATTCTTATATGCATCCGCAGTTCGTATCAGATGTGATGAAGCCTCTCCTAATTGAGCAACTAATGGATCAAGAAGTCGTGAATCTTTCTGGTGGAGAATTGCAAAGAGTTGCTTTGACCCTCTGCCTTGGAAAGGTTATTTTTTGCCTGCATGTACTTATTTATTTATATTTTTGTAAGCGAGTTGTCTTTGCTTGATAAGATAGTAGATATCATATGAAATATCTGCAGGAAATCCATCATGTTGCTTTGGTCCTCTTTAACATATTCTTTAAGATCTTTTTCTCGGCCTTTCAATTTTGATAAATGTCAGAAAATGCTGAGATTAAGTTGTATTGAATGTATACAACATTTTTACTTTTGTGCTTCATACGTGTGCTTGTTTGTGTATGGTTTTACCGAATCATCGCCACCATGACCTTTAGGGCCTGACCAATTGGCCCTCCCCCAACCCAAAAAATTGAATTTATTTTATTTTAAAAGTTCAAAGTTGGGCTCCCAATATGATTGGGTCACCCCAGTCCCCGGAATTACTGCATCCACAGTGACACATCATCTGATTTATGATATATGATTTGCCTTTTTGGGTTTGCTTGCAGCCTGCCGACATATATTTAATAGATGAACCGAGTGCATATCTAGACTCTGAGCAGCGTATTGTTGCTTCAAAAGTCATTAAGAGATTTATACTTCATGCAAAGAAGACCGCATTTGTTGTCGAGCACGACTTCATAATGGCAACATACCTTGCTGACAGGGTTATTGTGTACGAGGGTAAGCCATCCATAGATTGCATTGCCAATTCGCCTCAATCTTTGCTGACAGGAATGAACCTATTCTTATCTGTAAGCCCCTAAACTTTACTACTAATTCGGTCTCCATGAAATTTCATTCTTCAATTTGTACATCCAATTCTAACCACCAATGACAATGTGTCTTACTACTGTATGCAGCATCTGGACATTACTTTTAGACGAGATCCGACTAATTATCGTCCAAGAATCAACAAACTGGACTCGACCAAGGACCGGGAACAGAAGTCTGCAGGATCATATTATTATTTGGACGACTAATTCCAATATAATATCCTCTCTAAAAGTGGTTTTCGGTTACCACTTTTACCGTCTGGGTGATATTAACTAGTGTTCCAAGTCCATCTTAAGGTGGCAAATCTTAGCAACGAAAAAAGGGTTTCAACATCTGGTGGCTAAAAGTGACTGAATGAATATGTTTGAAGAAAAGGCGATTTTTAGAGGTAAAATTGATTACCCATACGAGATGAGTTTGCTCTTATTGATTTCCAGTTTTGGCCATTTTAATTGTCTTATTGTTAGGCTTTGCTTTTCCTTTTTTTTTTTGGTAATTTAAATTTGCGAGTCGACCATTGTATCGTACCTTGTGCGTTTTTTTGACGTGGAATTTATAGTTTAATTGGATCATAAGTTGGGGAAGGACGGGTGTGGATTTATGTACATTTTTTTGGGTTATTTCGGTTGGCAAACTCAGATGACGTACAGACAAAATTGGATATTATTGTAGGATCTCACATTTATCATTTTATTTATTTAAATTGAAGACGATAGTGCAGCAATTCAACATGAGTTCAAGTGCCGCACGTGTTGTTTGTTCTTTCAGTAGAGATTACAATAATCGTTTTCTCAATAATTGCATTCTTTATCATCAATAAAAATCGAACACTCGACATTAACAACATTAACAACGATGCTTTGTTATAAGGTCATTTGTTTTTTTACAAAAAATTGTCGCTGATAGTGACAATGTAAATCAAATATTTTATATGAGATAACAATTTAAGTGTGATGTGTTGATTTTTCAACGGTGACAAATATTATATATTGATATTTATTTATTATAAAATTGTTTGTAAATTATGACAAAATTAGTTTAAAGGACAGTATCTTTTAATGATATTAATATATTTAATTGTCCCTTATTTTTACTTTTTAGTGATAAAACAATGGTATGAACATGGTCATATTTTGAATACATTATTTTATGTATCAAAGAATTGCTTGTAGGTAATCTCCGTTGTCATGTAAGATATTATGTAGTGGGTTGAGTCAATGTTACTTTTGGTGTATTTTTATATTAGATATTTGTGTGAACGTCTGAATTCGAATAAAAACAATATATCAATATTTTTTTTGTTTTAAATTCAGATGTTCACACGAATATCTTGTATCCACGGGGACTTGGCAGCGAGGATTGAGCTAAAATTCCAGAAAAGTTTTTAGAGAACAGTCCCGGTTTGACGAAAAAAAAAGATATCAAAATGCATTTGTAGATTTAATCGATGACACAATATTAAATATTATTTTAGTAAGAGCACATATCAATTAAGTCACACGATGTCTCCCCTCCCTATAATATGTGTCATTTTTTATGGGTAAAATACGTACTTATTTTCAAATTATTAAAATTCTTGAATGCATATTTCTCATTATTTTATAAGAAGTCAATACCTTTTTTTTTAGCCCGATAAAAAGGCAATACTGATTTCACTTGCAAAACAACAACAATTTTATTCGTAAATTGCATAAATATTAATTATGTAGCCAGACAATTAATACGGGAGTCTGTATCTTGAGACACAGTCTCATGAATCTTTATCTGTGAGATGGGTCAACTCTACCGATATTCACAATAAAAAGTAATATTTTTTCATGGATGACCCAAATATGAGATCCGTATCACAAAATACGACCTGTGAGATCGTCTCACACAAGTTTTTGCCTTAATATGTCAAAAATATCTAGAAACTGGGCAATAGAAAGAACATAAGATAGATTAAAAATTAGACTTTAACGTATAAACATAAAATCTACATGCAATATAGTAGTTGAAAACTAAATGATGGAATTTATGTTATCAAAAAAACCCAATCTCTAAATTCTCGTACAAAAATTCCCATTTGTTCTATTTTTAAAATATTCTTATTATTTTTTTGAATATAAATATTCTTAATTTGTGTTCTTGATTTGAGCATCAGACAAGTTTTGCCAGAAATATTTCCAGCGTCTTTTAATAACATTTTTTTTTGTTTACAAGCTACAATATTACAATAATATATCTACGACAAAATGTCAACTCATTTTTAATAATATTAATATTTTTTGGAAAAAAAATAATGTCAACTCAAATTTTATATCATGAATTACCTAAATCACGTCAAAAATTTTAAATGAGAGGCAGAGCACGTGTCGGCTGTTGCATTCTACGTACATATTTTCAAATCCAATTAATTATATGATAATAACGACAATAATATGTCATTTAATTAATTTAATCAAAAGGTGACGAAAGACATTATAGCTGAGCATTGGGATTAATTTAATATTTTGTATTATTAGTAGTGATTTATCAACTTAAACAAATTAGAAAGTGTTTAAAATAAACGAGAAGGGCAATTGGAAAAAGCCAACACACACAATTTTTTCCTCCATATCTTATTAAATTTAATAAATTTGAAGGTATAAGAGATATATTTTATATATAAAAATATATTATTGTATTGGATGTGATTCTACAGTTAAAGGGATGAATATTGATGAAAATGTATGTTAAGATTGGAACTTGGATCTAACTCAACTCTAAAAGCTAGCTCAAGAGGGGAGGATTGTCCAAGCCCATATATACAACTCCAAGGTTAATTAACCAACCGATGTGGGACAATTAACACACCCATATCAAGTCCAGGAATGAACATCTGGAGCGTGGAGTTTACAAATGACCCAATTATGGACAGAACGAGTCGCCTAATTGTAGGCAGTCCAACACATAACGGTGGAACCCTGGCTCTGATACCATATTAAGATTGGAACTTGGACCTAACTCAATCCTAAAAGCTAGCTCAAGGGTGGGGGGGGGGGGGGGGGGTTGATTGTCCAAGCCTATATATACAACTCCAACCGATGTGGGACAATTAACAATGTATAATTGCTGCCCCCAAAATTATAAGGATTCTTAGTTTATCCTAATTGATATGTATTTATAGATGTTAGTTTATGTCTAAATGAAGCCATTAGTTTGAGCAACGAGATGATAGTCATTGTACCTTTAAAGGTAATGAGATTAATTGGGTGTATGAAACTTGAATTCAAGATCTTAAGTTTTGTAGATTTACCTGTATGTGAGTTTTGTAGTGTACTTCACATACTCGAGTTTTACCTAATTTAGGTTTGAATGATATCGACGACGTGTTCTTGTCACGAAAGAAAGAAGTATATAGTCATTTGCATTTCCAAAAAGTGAACTTTTTATACGTAATTAAGGATAACAATGAGTCAGATTCGGGTAAGTTTTTATATCCTCCGGTCACATCCACATTTATTATATCCATCTTCCTCTGTGTCCTCGTCTCGATCGACATTTTCATATCTATACTCGTCAGAGGATCGGATATTCATATTATACCCTAGTATCATATTACCACGTACAATTGCATTTTTTCAAACTTGAATTATTTCAATCAAACTATGCATATTTACCAAATTCTTGAAAAGATATTGAGAAAAAAATTAAAGCTAAAAATTAGCAAACTAAATATAATTAAAAAAATATCAAAATATTAGAAATGGTATATCTCAAATATATATATATATATATATATATATATATATATATATATATATATATATATATATATATATATATATAGAGAGTGTATGTTTATTATAACTTAATCAATTATTCGGGTCGGATATGAGTAGAATGATACTAGACCTGCCTCCATTCCCGAACCCGAAAATCCAAACATTTGATTATTTAATCGGTTCCAAAAAATCTCTCAATAGCCGTCTTCATTTTCAAACCCGAAAATCCTCATATATGATTCTCCGAAAAGTTCAATGAGTAAGTTTTTTTTTTTTAGTTTAGGTTTCACTCTTAAATTCCAAAATTTGGACGTAAATTTTTCTATGATAAAGCTCTTATTGTATAGCGAATAAGACGAGTGAGATAGGAAGTTGTTACCTGCCCCGCCTCTAATGTTAATTCAACTGTAATCGACTCTTGAAAAAGTATTTTAAAAGTTAATTAACTCTTACGAATTAGCTAAGGAAAAGTCACTAGTAAACCCCAAGATTATTTATTTTTATTTTTTTCTAATAAAAATGCATTGGATAGAAACATCTAAGGGTCCTTTTTGAGTGGCTTCCAACCCATAATGTTCGTTTTTATCTAATACCTTGAAGTACTTAATAAATGTGGGGTTCATCTTTATTACTATATTATATTATATTTTTTAAATTTTATACTATTTTTGGTGATCAGTTCTGCGTGGAAAAGTATACCTCGTCTTTCGTAAAAGGGACAAACATAGCAAATTTGTGTGTCTCATTGGGTATTATAATAATGACTCCGAGTCTTTTTATTTGAGGCATTAGATTTCCTAAAAATCATTTTCACGTTAAACCAATGGGTGATGCATGATTGAATCTATCTATATAAATGTGTGTGTGGAGCAGGAGGCTAATTTTTGGGGTAAGGTTCTATATAATTTTTTTTATTAAAGACAAAAACTTGTGTGAGACGGTCTCACGGGTCGTATTTGTGATAAAGATCTTTTATTTGAGTTATCCATGAAAAAATATTATTTTTTATGCTAAGAGTATTACTTTTTATTGTGAATATGAGTATGGTTGACTTGTCTCATATATTAGGATCCGTGAGACAGTCTCACATGAGACTCACTCTTTATTAAATATAAAAATATTTCATACGAGTTGATAATTAAATGCACATTATTATCACCCATATGTAATATATTATTTAAATTTATTATATTATAAAAAAAGGAAGTATATAAACTAAAAAATAAGTCAATGAATTAACTTGGGATCATTATGCCTAATCTCAAGAGTCAGAGGATCCAGTCCGTATGGACTTAGCTCAATTGGTCAGCAGCAGTGAATCTTGGAGCAATGACCAGAGATCGAGTCTCGCAAGCGGCAGTGTGGGAGTTGCGCGGCGTAGCATAAGGTCTAGCTGCTGATAGTTGGCTGAGTCACAATGATTTACCTCCTCTCATATTCTTGTCGGGCCGGGAGTGAGAGGCGCCAAAGGTGAGCGATTTCACCTTTTGGAGCAAGAGTAAGAGGATCCAGAGATGAATCTATATATAATACAAACAAAATATGAATCATCAAAATAAGAAAACATAAATAATTGATTTTTGTCACGAAACAAATACAATTTATAATTTAAATACTAACAGATGCAATAAATAATTATGATCTAATTGAGTAAAAATCAATCAAAGAGTCAAATAAGCAAATTAATCGAACCAATTTAAGAAAAAATAACTCACATAAGTGGAGGAATTTAATGAAAAATGATTTAATTGATACACAAAGTATTTATATATTAAAAATTTGTAGATAATCAAGCTAAAAAGTTAATTTGCACTTAAATTATTTTTTAAGTCTAATTATCATTAATAAATTCAATGAGATATACACTTTTATTTTCAACATTATTAATTTATTTTATTGATTATTTTTTTAAAAAAATATATTATGATAAATAAACAATTAATATTTTTTTATCATATTGATAAAAATATAATAAATAAATATATGTCATTAAAGCCTTGAAATATTGTTTTTGGACAACTTTTGATATATTGGAATTCGAAAAAATATTCAATATGAAAGTTATAAATCGAGAATGAATGCGATTTTTCATACGTTATCGTATCGATACTTTGGTGGCCACGCTCAATAGAAAAGTCACAAAACTTAATTTAAATTTGATTTAAAATACAAGTCAAAAAACCACGAATTGTACTAAAAATGTCTAAATCAAGTGTTGAAATTTTTTACCATTGGAGTTACGAAAATCGGAATTGAGTGAGATTTTCATGTGTTGTCGTATTGGTGCTTCGGCCACCACGAGTCACGATTTTTTCCCAAAAGATTTATTTTTTCATGATCTTTAACTTTCATATGGAACCCTCTTTCGAATGTCAATGCCAGACTAATGATAATTGGACTTAAAAGAAAATTTGGTTAAGGTAAAATTGACTTTTTAGCTTGATCATATATCAATTTATAAATAGTTTGTGTACCAATTAACCCATTTAAAATAGTTAATAGTTTCATTTACCAAAAATGAATTTTCCTCTATATATATATATATATACAAGAAAATTATAGTAGTGACTTCACATAAATTGGAGTGGTGGCTGTCACATTGAAATTGTCCAGCATTGTTTTGTTTGATATTTTTGATCACTTGCTATCAACAACGTACAGACCACTCAATATTTGATTTCCATACCCAAAAAAGTGAATCCATATCAAATTTGGGACCAAACCTTTAAAAAAATAAAAATAATATTTAAACATGAAATGCAGATTTCTATAGTTTTTGTCTTGCAATTTGAAACCATTTTTCTTTTTTTTTTAAAAAAAAAACTAGAAATAAGCCCATGATTTTTAAAAATAAATAAAGACAGAAGATAAAAAGGAAGAAGAAGAAGAAGAAGAAGAATAGAAAAAAGATGTGATCCAAAGAGAGTTGAGGAAAAAGGAAAAGGAGAAAATATTTGGTTAAATCGCAATCACTTTACTAAAAAATCTATCAACAAAGGTGCAACGTGGCAAATGTATGTCAGTCATATTGCTCTATCTCGACTGACAATAGCTGTAACCAAGTATGGGATTTTAATTATTAGCATCCTCAATTATTATTTTCAAAAAAAGTTTCGACTGTCTTTCTATTTTTTTTTAAATTAGCTTGAATTACATCTCTAATATTATATTTGTAGCATGCAATATCTATTTATTATTGAACTAAACTAATTTGTTTAATTGATACATTAATAGGATTTTTTTTCTCACTATTACTTTTTTTTATCCCATTATTACTTAAATATTGAGATTTTTTTACATTTAATTAATTAATTTAATTGATACATAATTATACACTCTTTCGAATAAAAAAGTCAAATAGTATAATTTTTTTTTTATATTTTTTTATTATGCATTTTTTCACATAAAAAAGCGGACTATAATTAATATTTTTTAAACCAAAAATATTTTTTCAACGTTTAATAAACAAAAATGGTTCGAACTTAATTTTTTAAACTTCAAATTAAATAAACATATAAATTTATGGTAAGCAGTTCAGACTTTATTTTTGAAAATTCAAGTTCAATAAACATTTATATTTTATAACAAAAAATGGTTCAAAATTTATTTTTTAAATTTCAAGTTAAATGAACATATAAGTTTATGGTTAGCGGTTCGAACTTAATTTTTTAACAATCAAGTTAAATAAACATGCAAATTTGTGGTTAGCACTTCTTAAACCTACAATATATTTTCTATTTTTATCACTAAAAATTGTTCGTACTTAATATTTGTAACTTAAAGTTAAATGAATATATAAATATGTTGTTATCTCATTTATATTTATTTATAATATTCATCCATGCATTGTTAATTATCTAATATTTGATTTGCATATGGTTTCAATTTATAAATTTAGCTTAAATAATTTTTTTTAATGTTGATACTTTATTGTATTTGAAATAATTGTGAGATCATGACGATGAAAATAATTTTAGTTCTTTATTTTTGTAATAATAATAATAACATATTGTGATTTCGTCAACTTATTAAGATTGACACAATCATATAATATTGCTCTAATGTTTGTTAATTTGATTGATTTATATATGATTAATATATGTTTTAATTTTTAAAATTTCAAGTTAAATAAACATATAAATCCGTGGTTAGCGGTTCAGACTTTGTACTGATAGAAAAATTATAAAATATAAATCAAACAAAGAGAAGAATTTTTTTTTCTGCTATATATTTTTTTTATTGAGCAATGAGTCTTTTATAGTCAGATACACCAACGGAAAGAACCTTAAAAATAACAATAATATTTGAACACTAAAACCATTAAATTAAATAACAAATATGCAAAGATAATTAATTCCAGTAATATTTTGCTACTAATAAATCATGACTAAGATACTTTAGGCATATAACTAAAGACTCGAACAAATTTTTTACAATTCAACAATCACTCTCTTAAATCGATAAGGTCAACATCTGTTTAATCATCGAAAAACTACTGAACATTGTAAATATTTTGAGCATTGGGATCCGCCGATTCTCATGTTAATATCTATTTGGTTTAACATTGCTGACTTGTATCTCAACCGAGGTGAGATCGGTTGGTGAGATAAAGTGATTGTGTTTTGTTAACCCAAACTAATAATGCAGAAAATTTTACTATATATTCATCAATCCCCTCTAAACACCTAGCTGATCCTAACAACATATGAGTTTGAGTTCAAGTTGATAGTAATAGACTGAAAAATGAAAGCTAGAAAATTCCATCATTCATTGACGCGATTGCAATTATTAAATAAGAAAAGAACACTTGATTATTGCATGTTGTTGAATTAGTTCAATATAACTCAAACATAATATATGGACAAAATATTGAATTACTTCAAAAACATTGCATAAAAATTGAAATTCAATCATTATAAAAGATTAAAAGATATGTGCATCTTAAATGGCATGCCAGCTTGGAAAACACCTAATGTAAACTTGGATATACGAGAAGTGTGGCTTTGACTTTTATTTCCCTTTATATTCAAATTCCAATTTAAATATAATAACCAATTGTGGAATGATTTTTTACGACGTGAGAACTCTCGACCACTACCATTCGATATAGTGAGGATTTGAAATTGTTCAGAAAAGCTTATAGAGGCACATGTCAGGTTATGGAGGCTCGAGCTTTTGAATCCTCTACCGATTTGTATCACATATGGATGTCTAGGAATGCTAAAATGTTTGGGCACAACCATGGATGTTGATATGGTTTTCTTTAAATTTATATATAATTCTTTAGAAATATACATTTTACTGTTAAAGATGCACGAACTGATCACGTTACAATCATTCTTAATCACCTCTAATAATTTGTGGAACTTATCTAGAAATTACTTTTTTCTAAAGGTTTCCCATAAAAAGCGGGTTGAGCTCGAATGGCATTAATCAAGTCATATATAATGATTGCCTATTTTGTAATTATTTTCAACCAAAACAATGATATATTTATGAGTGACTTGCATGCATTTCAACCTCTTTTGGATCTCATTAGGATGAAAT
Source organism: Primulina eburnea (assembly GCF_022965805.1). Taxonomy (NCBI): domain Eukaryota; kingdom Viridiplantae; phylum Streptophyta; class Magnoliopsida; order Lamiales; family Gesneriaceae; genus Primulina; species Primulina eburnea. The sequence continues at coordinate 1,290,436 of NC_133115.1, read as the reverse complement.
GATGATATTCAAATTCAAAGTAATTATACTCAAACTTCATTGATAATTCAAAGGAAACCTCACAATTCTATGAGAATTTCATCAAGAGTTTCGACGAATTGAATCGAGACAAATAAGAAGAAAGTTTCTAAGACTTGAAATACATATATTTGAGCTCGAGTTTGATTGAAGTCCAAGGTTGAGTTCACCTTGAAAGATTCGAACATATTCACGAGATACTGAAACTTTTGTTTGAAAATAAATACCGAAAAGATTCGAATTACATGAATTTAATATATAATTATATTATATTAATAAAATATTAAAATTCATGAACTATCGAAAAAATAATTCAATCTCAAGTTTAACTCGAAAAAAGTTCTAACATATTCGAAAATAGTGCATAATTAGGCCATTATTTTCTTTCTTTTTTGGCCAAATGAGAAATTATAAAGAAATTTATACCAAAATTATATATTTCCAAAATATAGTCAAATATTTTTCCAAGAAAATAAATACTCAAAAGATTTGAAATACATGTATTTAATATTATGTAATCATATTATATTGATAAATCAAAAAAATAATTCAGTCTCAAGTTTAGCTCGAAAAAAGTTTCAAACATATTTGAAAACAACTCGAATTGGATAAATTCAAATCAAATATTTTTCGAATAGACTCGATCCAACTACTTCAACACTTTTACATCCCTAGCTAAATCCATGTATGCCTTCTACGAATTATCAAATAGGAATGATGTTTCAAAAATAAATAAATAAATAAGAATGCAGTGATATGGGTTAGTCTAATGTAGCAACAATGCCCTCAACTAAAAATCCAACCACCCCGATTGGTTTAAACATGTGAGCTTCATGCTTGATCCCGCGTGGGGAAAAAATTTCTCATTAATTTGGAACGGTACAACATCGAATTTCCAATATATAATATTTATTTGATAAGATTAATAAAACAAAACAGATAATTTCGATACAAACCCAAAGTTTATGGTATTGTACGGACGCTACGAATTTTCCAACTATTCTTCTGTGATATCCTTAAAAAGGGGTGGGTTTTCTACCACCTCTCTTTCATGACTCATGAAGCATTCATTGTCAACCAATAACTCCCCCACATACCCTTTCTCTTGGCGAACTTGAGATGACACGTGTCCAATTTTCTCTCTCATCCCTTCATGTGTATCTCTCTATTCTTACCAATTCATGAGCTGGAGGGAGATTTCATATGGTATGAGATTCAGGCTGCCTATAAATATTCCTTACATTCACTTCATTTCTTCACAGGATACAATCTTTATATCATTTGCCTCAACTTGAAACCAAGGAAAAGTTCACCAATTTCTCACTACCAGTATTACAACACAATCATATGGAATCCTTTTCCTTGTGTTCCTTGATACTGGTCTTGGTTTTCTTGTTCTCTGTCCTAAATTACATCCTCAAATTCCTGAACATTGGTCGTGTTCAATTGCCACTTCCACCAGGAACAATGGGTTGGCCTTATATTGGTGAAACCTTCCAATTATACTCACAAAACCCAAATGTTTTCTTTACCTCAAAAGTCAAGAAGTAAGTTCAATTTCCTTACTTCTAGTCAGAGATGGATCCAACTGGGACGAGGGGGTGGTCGTCCGATATCAAATTGAAAAATTGAAATTTTACAAGTTATTTGTTTAGGAATTCAAATTCCTTTCTCGGTCTAATCCCCTCTCTAAAATTCTTGGGTTCATCCTGCTTTTAGACACTTGGTGGAGCCCGAATTCAAGAACTCGTTATTCTACCACCGAAGAAATTAGTAGATCACACTTTTTTTTTCAAGTTAAATGTTTTCTGAAATGGCTACTGCATTTAATTTTTTATAGGTATGGTTCGATATTCAAGACTCACATCTTGGGATGTCCTTGTGTGATGATTTCAAGTCCAGAAGCAGCGAAAGTTGTATTAGTGTCTAAAGCTCACCTCTTTAAGCCCACATTTCCAGCTAGCAAGGAGAGAATGTTGGGCAAACAGGCCATATTCTTCCATCAAGGAGAGTACCACACCAAGCTTAGAAAACTCGTCCTCCGCGCATTCATGCCTGAGGCAATCAAGAATATCGTATCAGACATCGAATCATTAGCCATTGGTTCCCTCCAGTCGTGGGAAGGAAAATTGATAACAACTTATCAAGAGATGAAAACAGTATGTTACACTTTCTAAATAATTACCGAACAAAAAACAATGACAAAAAAAAAACCAGTTTCCCTGTTTCTACTACTAAAAAAACTTGAAATCTTGATACTGATAGCTTTCATATTGATTGTTGCAGTACACATTCAATGTGGCATTACTGTCGATCTTAGGAAAAGATGAAGTACTGTATAGAGAAGATCTAAAGAGGTGTTATTACATTCTTGAAAAGGGATACAATTCGATGCCAATCAATGTTCCTGGAACACTTTTTCACAAGGCCATGAAAGCCAGAAAGGAGTTGGCACAGATTTTGGCTAAAATTATGTCCCTTAGGAGACAAATGAAACATAATCACACGGATTTACTTGGATCATTCATGGGGCAGACAGAAGGACTAACCGATGAACAAATTGCAGACAATATCATTGGTGTAATCTTCGCTGCCCGTGACACAACTGCTAGTGTTCTAACATGGATTATCAAGTATCTAGCTGAAAATCCAAGTGTTCTCCAAGCTGTCACAGTAAGATCCCATATCAGGAAAATGTATACCAGTTTTTTTAATGATGGTTTCATCATAAGATGCCAACTGTATATTCTAACCAAAATGTTAGAACTAACTTGTCACATTCTATGCATGTTTCTTGACCTTACAGGAAGAGCAAGAAGCCATAAAGAAGTACAAAGAAGAGAATGTTTTGAAATGGGCGGACACCAAGAAAATGCCAATCACTACAAGGGTCATCCAAGAAACACTTAGAGTTGCCTCTATTTTATCTTTTACATTCAGAGAAGCTGTTGAAGATGTCGAGTTTAGTGGTGAGTTGAAATGAAATATTTGTCTAAAACATAATGAGAACGTAACTTATATCTCAGTGTCTTTTGATAACAACAGATCCCCTAGTCTGGCCTGAAATTTAATAGGCACCCTTTAGTTTTTTATATCTTTAATATTCTTGAATGTATGTTCTAACCATTTTCTCCTTCCAAATTTTTTGCAGGATATATCATTCCAAAAGGATGGAAAGTGTTGCCACTTTTCAGGAACATACATCACAGCCCAGAAAATTTCTCTGACCCAGAGAAGTTTGATCCTTCAAGATTCGAGGTGAATATAATACACACAAAACGTCATTGATTTTTGTAATATGTGGTATTATCGAATCTGAGTATATTCTCATCTTCCATTATCTGATGGCGCATACTTTCACTGGACAGGCACCTCCAAAACCCAATAGTTTCATCCCATTTGGCAATGGGACCCACTCATGTCCTGGAAATGAGTTGGCCAAGCTAGAGATTTTGGTCCTTGTACACCATCTCACTACCAAGTACAGGTGAGATAGCTTTAAAACCAATTTCATAAAATGCAACATCTAATCAAACATCAATTTCCAAACAGAAACTTCGAACCTGCCCCTCTTTTCTGTAACCTAGATACTGCCATACCAAGAGCGGTGCATGTTTGAAAACCTCAAATTTCCTAAATCAATCCTGATTGGAAATATCTTGTACGCACCAGTTCTATACGTGTGGCTGAAATTCAACCATATCAAGACTGGGAGTATACACAAGAATTTCTGCTTTTAATATGTGGTGGAATTTCGTTTTCTAAAAATAGCATGTCTGATAATTATCTTCTAAATCATTAAATTGCTCCAATCTTTCGATCTTGATTCTTGCAGGTGGTCTATGATTGGCCCACAAAATGGAATCCAGTATGGACCCTTTGCTCTTCCCCAGAATGGATTGCCAATCAAACTCTCACTCAAAAAATAGAGATTGATAATAGAAGCCCGTTAATATTTACCCAAGCATATAAAGAATATCATTTCGCCAAAACACAGAACCAGAAAGTTACATTCTATCCTTTTGGATCATGGAGTCCATGTTCACGTTAATTGTTTATGATCGAGCATCATCAAGTGCACGTAAAACCTCAGTCTCCAGAAGGTGGAATGTACCAACTAGAAGAAGAGTTCTGATGGAAAAGAGCCCACAAAAGCCAATTGCACAACGGTTTTCGATAGATAGCACAGACTTTCAAGAAGGTTTAAGCAATATTCTTTTCAGATCAAGGACCAGAGACTCGAGGATAGGAGTAGATCGATTAATTATATAGTTAGCAATATTCTTTTTATTTGCCTTCAGTGTTTGATTAGTCAGATCCATGTAAAAAGTCCGCAAGGCAATTCATGAAAATCTTGAAAATTATGTTCCCATCAACTCCCAAAGCTCATTCGAACTATCACAATTATTTTTCTTACCATTATTAATATCATTAACATGAGCAGCATGTTGCACAAAAATATTACATTCATTACCACATACGGCCAGTAGTCAAAGTAATGAGTTACTTGGTCTTCATTACAAATAAAGCTAAAAATGTACTCTGGTAAGTGAAACCTACATAATATCGACGTCTTGCTGTACCAAATGTCAAAAGCACTATCAGGCAAAGTATCATTATGCGTTTAAACCATGGGAAAAATGTACAAAAACAATCCCCTTGCAATTGAGGTATTATTACTAATTTTATTTGAAATGTTCAATTGATTTATTTGAGTACATTCAACTTTACCCATAACGTGAAATATATATGACAAAATCAATTTTAAAAAAAATAAATAAAGAAAAAGAACTACAGATTGCCAACCAGATTGTACTTATTTGTATTCAAGAGTCTCATTATGGCCAATTGACTTCCCAAAAATCAAGTACTCCAATGTAAATCAAACCATAATCAAATCATGATTTATTGTTTTTTTATTAAAGTCAACTCCAAATATATTGTTCGTATCAAACATCGATATCTGAGTTCTATCATCAGAATAATTATCACATAACAAAACGGTTTGTATTCAATAAAATAAATTGGATAGAACAGCTAATAAATCATTTGGAAGTTTCGTATTACATCCTATATCTCATATAATAATCTAGTGTTCATCCCATGTGTTAGGTACGAATTTAATGGGGTGAGACCCGCATTAAATTAAATAATATAAAACATGCTTTCTCACATATCCCACATCGGTTTTGTTATAAAATTGAACGAGGAATTGAGTTATAAATAGAGCTCAATTCCTTCAGTTATTGTATCCCAAAATCAAAAGCTTTTTAGCTTTGATAAATAGAGAGTGCATAGAAAAAAAGAGTGTATTTTTTTCTTGAGTGCAGGTATTCTCTTGTGTAAGTTAGAGAAAATATTTTCTCGGTTATACTCAGGGTTTGGGAGTGTGAGATATTGAGTGTATTGTTGTATACACTTGTTGTAAAATTTCTTCCGGTTATAATAGTTGCAGTGCTCCGTGGACGTAGCCTATATTGGGTGAACCACGTAAATCTTTGTGTTCTTGTTGGTTATTTTATTCCGCAAGTTTGGGTACTATATTATCATCGTGATTGGCATCGCTTCGGGGTAATTCTCCAACAACTGGTATCAGAGCCTTGTTGTGAAAATTCTTAAGAATTCTGAGTATGCTCTGTGGTTGCAGCTTTGTCTGATCTTCCACATCAGAAAAGATTTTTTTGATTTTCTGTTAAGGCTAGAGAAGTGATGGCCGGAGATGATGGATCGGGACCGGGAATCAACAAGTTCGACGGTACAGATTTTTCGTTCTGGCGGTTACAGATAAGTGATTATCTGTACAGTAAGAAGCTGCATCAACCTCTATCAGGAAAGAAGCCAGAAAAGATGGAGGATGATGACTGGAAGCTTCTTGACCGACAAGTGTTAGGGGTAATACGATTGACCCTAACGAAGAACGTGGCACATAACGTGGCGGAGGCAAAAACAACGGAGGAGATGATGTCCATTTTATCGGACATGTACGAGAAGCCATCAGCAAGCAATAAAGTTCATCTCATGAAGAAGTTATTTAACTTGAAGATGGGAGAAGGTACTTCGGTGGCTAAACACATCAATGAATTCAACACGATTGTTTCACAGCTAACATCGGTTGAAATTGAATTTGATGATGAGATTCGGGTACTTATTATTTTGGCGTCTTTACCAAATGTTTGGGAACCAATGCGGGCAGCGGTTAGCAACTCTGTTGGAAAAAGAAAGCTACAATTTAATGATGTCAGAGATCAAATTCTTGCCGAGGAAGTTCGCAAGATGGATTCTGGTGAAGGAACATCATCAAGTTCTGCTCTAAATCTCGAGAATAGAGGAAGGGGCAGGAGTGGCGAAAAGAGTTTTAACCAATGGCATGGTGGGTCCAAGTCAAGAAATGGAAAAGACAAAAGCAACTTTGAAAAGAATTTGAAGTGCTGGAGCTGTGGTGAGACTGGTCACTTGAAAAGGAATTGCAAATCAACAAGGAACAACGCTAATGTTGTTACTGAGGAAGTACATGATGCTCTGCTATTATCCATGGAAAGCCCTGTTGATTCTTGGGTTATGGATTCGGGAGCTTCGTTTCATACCACTGGTGATCGCGATGTGTTTGACAATTACATTGCTGGCGATTACGGAAAAGTTTTCCTGGCTGATGGAAAACTCTTGGAAATTGTTGGTATGGGTGATGTACGGATGAAGATGTCAAATGGATCTGTCTGGAAAATCAACAAAGTCAGGCATGTACCAAAATTGACATGCAATCTGATCTCGGTGGGACAGCTCGATGATGAAGGCCACAATGTGACTTTTGGTGATGGTTCCTGGAAAGTGAAAAAGGGAGCCATGATTGTTGCTCGAGGAAAGAAAACTGGAACACTTTATATGACTTCCAGTTTGAGGAATAAATTAGCGGTTGTGGATGCTGGAGCTAATTCAAGTCTATGGCATAGTAGGCTTGGGGATACGAGTGAGAAGGGAATGAAGATGCTTGTTTCAAACGGAAAGCTACCGGGATTAAAAATCGTTGAACACAAGTTGTGTGAAGCTGTATTTTTTGGAAAGCATAAAAAGGTGAGCTTTTCAAAAGAGGTCAAAGAACCGACATCAGCTGATTTGGAGCTTGTACATACTGATGTATGTGGATCATCTCCTGTGACATCCCTTGAAGATCACTCAAGATATTATGGCACTACTGTTGACGATTCGAGCAGGAAATTTTGGGTTTATTTTGTGGAAAATAAATCGGATGTTTGTGAGACCCTTAAACAGTGGGAGTTAGCCATGGAAGATTTGATGGATTCACTGTCATCCAATCACATGTGGAAGTTGTCAGAACTTTCTGAAGGCAAAAAGGTTTTATATAGCAAGTGGGAGTACCGATTAGAACATAACGGTAGCAAGCGGTACAAAGAAATACTTGTTGTAAAAGGTGAAAAGGAAATCATTGGTTACACTGATATTTTCTCTCTGGTGGTAAAGTTAACTACTATCAGGACTGTACTTGGATTGATGGCAAAAGAAGATTTACATCTGGAACAGTTAGATGTAAAGATGACGTTTCTTTATGGTGATCTAGATGAAGAAATGAATCAATCACAGAGATTTGAAGTACGAGTGAAAGAGAAAATGGTGTGCAAACTTCAGAAGAGCTTGTATGGTCTCAAACAAGCTCCAAAACAGTGGTACAAGAAGTTTGACAGTGTAATGAATAATGATGGTTTTCTGAGGTATCAGGCTGATCACTGTTGTCATGTGAAGCTTGATGGTTATTATATCATACTACTGATATATGTAGATGATATGTTGATAGCAGGAGCTTGTCTGGATGAGATTGATAAACTCAGGAAAGAGTTATCAAAGGAATTTGTTTTGAAGGATTTGAGTGGTGCAAAACAAATCCTTGGAATGAGGATCCTTAGAGATCGAGTGAATGGAGTCTTGAACTTTGAGAAGATTCCTGAAAGCAAGAATCCAGCTGAGATGCTCACGAAGGCTGTTATCATGGAAAAACTGAAGTTGTGTTTGACTTCAGTTGGTCTCCTGGACTAACACAAAGGAGGTATGAGCTGCTGCACTGATGGTGTGAAGACATGATTGAAATCAAGTCTTCAAGTGGGAGAATTGTTAGGTACGAATTTAATGGGGTGGGACCCGCATTAAATTAAATAATATAAAACATGCTTTCTCACATATCCCACATCGGTTTTGTTATAAAATTGAACGAGGAATTGAGTTATAAATAGAGCTCAATTCCTTCAGTTATTGTATCCCAAAATCAAAAGCTTTTTAGCTTTGATAAATAGAGAGTGCATAGAAAAAAAGAGTGTATTTTTTTCTTGAGTGCAGGTATTCTCTTGTGTGAGTTAGAGAAAATATTTTCTCGGTTATACTCAGGGTTTGGGAGTGTGAGATATTGAGTGTATTGTTGTATACACTTGTTGTAAAATTTCTTCCGGTTATAATAGTTGCAGTGCTCCGTGGACGTAGCTTATATTGGGTGAACCACGTAAATCTTTGTGTTCTTGTTGGTTATTTTATTCCGCAAGTTTGGGTACTATATTATCATCTCGGTCGGCATCGTTTAGGGGTAATTCCCCAACACCATGTCTCATATATTAATATATATCAACAATAACAGATCCTCACGCTCCAAAACTTAAACTTACCTACATAAACACTTCAAATTTACCATCATTTGGGGGATAATGATATTTTAGCAAAAGAATAATCTTTTTTAATGTTCATTGAAGACAGTAGACATCTCTATTATTATCCAACTATCAGAAGCATTACATTTTCAATGAATCCATACAACGCCCACCTCCAGATTCGATTTAGCTGGCAATATCATATCACATAGAGAAAAGTCAAATGATTTTTAATTAGTGTTTCTCTTCCTTATCTTACTTACTAACGAATAACGCTGAGCTATCAACATAATCTCACTAATAAACAAGACTTTATATAATATTAATCAACTCCCAGATCTCGACTATTTTAATATTTTGTCAAAACTTATATACATGGAGACAAGCTGAACCGAAAGTGAGGGGAGAGACTTTATTTATCTATTTCTTTAATTTTGCATAGTTTCTCATAAAGATGAAGTCCTTTCCCTCTATCTTTTTCTCTAGTTTTTAGAGTACAAGATGAAATTTTGTGCAATTGTCTGTCGCCCCTTGTAGCTAAAAGCCCTGAATCGACGGCAGATGAAGTTCTCATGCTGAAAACAACTTCCAACGAAACGCTAGCAAACGGATGTTCAATTACTTCTTACAATAAACCCATTGTCTATAAACGGATCAAAACAACATTGTGCTGAGCTATAAAGAAACCATAAGGGGGGAAAAAGACAAGTCAACTGCTTGCAAATCAGATGATACTCTAAATGTAATAAAAATAATGAGAAAGATAAAACACGTGAGGCTAAAAAATTGTTAAAAGTTAACTAGCATGGATATTGCAATCAAATAATCCTACACCACGTGAAATCAACATTTATGTACAAGTAAGTCAAAAAAAACATGTTGGGCCTCTTTAAACGTCGCCTTCGTAAATGGGATATGGGTTGTTTCGTACAAGTACTAAAGTCCTTAGGACGCTAATGCTTTGTGGATTCTTTCTAAGCTAGGTCGGCAGAGTGATTAATGCATGAGAAGATAGAAAAAAAATAAAATTTCAGGATAAAATATATCATGCAACGGTCTCATGATCTAGCATGTTCGATCCATTGAGTTTGTTAGCATCGTCCGAGTATAGCATAGAAAGAGCATCAAAGATTTATCTTCCACCAAATACAGCCCTGGTTTTTTTTTTTTTGGCCTAGTTCCACCTCAAACGAATATACTCACAATAATGCAAAGTTTGAAAATCAACCAGAAGCTTTCAAACATTTATGCCGTAAAATCTTGTTCCTAGATTTGGTCGGTTGACAATTAACATGTACTTCGTGTGGCCTCAGGCTGTTCACAAAGTGGTCGGTTTTTGAGCCCACACATAGCAGGAACCTCATTGGATACCGACCAGGCCCGCTTGAAATGCCTAGTCAAGGAACGCAATCAGAAAATCAAAGCTCCCGAAGACTATAATGCACCATTTGGTGTCGAGGATTAGATTCGGCACACATTCTTGTATCATCCTACGACTTAAATTTTATAATAACTAAACTTAAAAAATAATTATATTATCTTATATTTCAGTTTATTACATAACATTTTAGACTTTTAGTAGGTATGAAGCTGTAATCTAAGTGTAACGATCTTTAAAACAATACCGATGGCCTATATCGACAAGAGACTGTTTGTTTAGCAAGAAAAAAAACTGATGCAGCGGAACTTGCCAGGAATTAATCCCCACCAAATTATGGCACAAACTTGTAAACTAATAAGAATCAGAATAAATCCCGATATATTGAGTAAATAACCAATAAAAAATACCTGAAGAAAGAGGTGATCGAGGCAATCCAACTCCGCTGCAGTACAACTCGGAAAATCTTTCTGTAACTGCAAATTGTGCAAAAAAAAGGAGAAAAAAAAAAGATTATCATGGAAGAACTATGAATTAGTATAAATATATCACAATGAAAACACAAATTAAAACCTCTTAGGAGCAGAATATCGGTAAGGATACGGATTCTCGCCATTTCCCATCTTCCATTAGCTCAGCTTGAAGTAGAGGGACAGGGAAATCGAAGAGGCGGGATAACTGAAATCAAAGGGTGACTTCATGGTAAAATGGGCTGAGCCAGATAAACTTACTATGCCAGTTCCAATCTGTCCGGTTTAAAAAAATTCTGGCCCAGACCAGCTAATGTATGTGCTGCTTCTGGGTCTGGGCTGAATCATATTGGGCTAGAGAAGGGGGTTGTCCAAAAATTGCATAGATATAATAATAAATTATAATAATAATGATAATAATAAATATAACAACACTAATAATAAATAAATATAATATAATATAATATAATATAATATACATACCACAATAGTCTAGGCCTCGCCGTCTCGGTGCCTCACCACGACACTGGATTCTATAATTTTGGTTCTAATGAAAGGTAAATCACTTAGAAACGGTTACAGTTTCGTTTTCTAACGGTTCTGGTTCTGGTTCCGATTCCGATTCGACTTATACTACAGCAATTCTTCTACATTTAAAGACAACTATAAATGAAATAGTGTGACGGTGAAACTAATTATTCATTATAAAATAATATTAATATTTAAAACATTTTATTTTAAAAATTAAAATAAGATATTAAATTTAATTTGATCAAAATACTTTAGTTACATGATTTAAATGGTCCATGCGAACGAGATCTTAAAATTCAAAAATAATTTTTGGTTCCCTTCTGATTTTGGAGGGTAAATTCTCGGTTTAGTACCAAATCTTAAGTGTGTTTCTCGGTTTGATCACAAATCAATTTTTTGACCCAATTTAGTCCCAAGTCTTCACATTATTTTACCTCGTTGGTATTTCCGTCAAATTAGAGGTTGAAATAAACGGGAGAACCACCTCTGCCTTTCCTCAATTCAGAATCCCTAATCGAACACGCTCTTCCAATTTCCAACGGGAAAACCACGCTCTTCTCTCTTCCGCTGCACACTCGAGGTAATTAGCGTGTCTGTTACTTTCTTGTGCTTTGATTTTGGCCATTATAGTGCTCTGTTGTGCTGTGATTTTTTCTTGTGCTGTGATGTGATTTCTTGTGCTGTGATTTTTGGCGTGATTATAGTGCTCCAAATATAGTGCCGTGATTTCTTGGGTTGACGATCCGGGTTGCTAACTCGAAATAGCTCAGCATGCCCAAATCAAGTTTTCAATGTGCATTTCAAATGGGTTACAAGATGTTCTTAAAAAAAAGGATAAAAAAGTTTTTATCCCTAATGGCAACAGTGAACAGGTACTCGGTTACAATTAAAAACTAATGGATTTCAAATATAAAAAAGTTTATACCCCTAATGGCAACAGTGAACAGCTACGTACTGGATTTCAAATGGGGAACAATATAAAACTAATGGCAACAATGAACAGCTACTCGGATCCGATCCAAATGCCTCTTCTTCTCATTAGATATTTAGACCCCTCCAAATTTTAACAGGTCACATTTGTTTTTCCTTGTGCATGTGACTAAGGTGACTTCGTGGATACCTAATGGCTAGACGGAGTAACTCCTCAAGAAATAGCACTCCGAATTATGGTAATGTATTATTTTGGTAACTGTCACGCTTAAATTTTTTTTGATGCATTTTTTATGATAATTTAATGTATTTTTTGTTTTTGTTTTGTAGGATTAATTGGGGATCTCTTTACAATTAAAATATATTATAATGGAAGATTCAAATCTCTTGAAAAACACGATGAATACATCGGTGAGAGTTTTGAATATTTTGATTCCGTCGATCTTGATAAGTTGGGAATGATTGAAATGTGGGGATTTATGGAGGAGCTTGGATTTGAAGACAAAAATTCTTTTAGATTTTGGCACAAAGTTGGAACTACAATTAGTGAAGGCAGATATTTGAAAAATGATTCGGATGTGTTGAATCTTAGAAAGTATATTCCAATAAATTATGAGATTGAAATATATATTGAACACTTAGATGGTCAAAATGATGAAGTGGGAGATGAAAATGTTGATATTTTTGATAACACTGAGTATGATTTTGTAGAACATAATGAGTTAGTTGATGCATTTGTTGTCCATGATATAGAATCTGTGAAAGGAAAAATGGTTCTCTGAAAGAGAAAATACAAACGATCTCCTTCATAAAATGCATGAGTATGACAGTGAAGTGGATATTTGTGTAGATAGTGACGGTTTGACCAGTCTTCATGATTCTGATGAGGATGAAGTTAAAAATTATGTATTGTTTGACCCAAGAAAGGATTTTGAAAATCCAGAGTTGAAGCTTGGTTTAGTCTTTAGCTCAAAGAAAGAAGCAAAATTCACAATTGAAAGTAACTGCATCAGAGAAGGAAGACCTATAAATCCAACTTAAAGATACACAGATACGCAAGGATATCTAATCGTCGCCACTAATTTCTAGAGATTGTACTAGTTGTTTAATCTCTTCCGTTATCCCTGCAACCTTCAATAAATGATTGCGGTTCTCATTTTCTCAATCTAAAAGCAAATCTTTCACTTTTAATAATTTTTCAGCTTTTTGGAGCGGTGCTAAAAGTTGCACACGAACTTTCTTCGTCAGACATAAATGAAGCAGATGGATTTTGTTTCTCTAGGTATGCATGAAAAGCTTTTGATGCTTCATCCCTACTCCAGAATGATTTATGAGAAGCCCCACTAAATTTGTTGACTTGACTGTGTGCTTCTTCCCATGTCTCGTATACACCAGGTTTACGTCCAACGAAGACAACATATGTTTTCCCCTACAATACACGAAAATACAAAGCAATTCTCATTTTTTTTATACACAAGTACGATTAGAATAAAACATTGCTTGAAATTAAAGGGATCACCACCATTTTTTTAGCTTTCCTCGATGACCTCCTGAAATGAGGGTAAAAAAAACATGATATTATGAAAATATGAGATATAAAACCTGAGTAGTATTGGGAACATCGATCCTATGACAGTTGCAAAATAAGAATAATAAGTAGTATTGGGAATAACTTCAGCAATTTAATAACACATATATAGTATATTATTTTTTAAAAAAAGTTACTCAGGGAAGTTCATTGCATCAGCCATGTTCATTCTCTATTTGAAAGAAGAATACCAACTTTGAGATATGAAGCATATAAAGGCTGACAGAAAAAGACTTTAGGCACACAAACCATATGATACTTACATTTTCTTGTTATTCGGTATTTTTTTGGCCTCTACATTTAATTTTTTTTCTACAGTTTTGGTTCTATTTTTTGCCATCCTCAAAAGAATTAATAATAGTTCAACCAATTTAGTAAACTAGATTACTTGACAAGCATACAAGTAAGCTTGTTTTGTGGTTAATTGGATGCTCCAATGAGGCTATGACAGTGTGAGTATTACACCAAATGCACATCCGTCATTGTTGGTTCAATTGTTCGAACACATGGTATCCACATTTGACCTCATATGCAGCTGAGCTCTTTCGAGTTAGCAACCCGCATCGTCAACCCAATGGCAGAATTTATTGTTTTCTAATGGCAAAATCACGGCAAAATCACAGCAAAATCACATTCATGGCTTGTTTTTGTAAACTTTGGAGCACTATAATCACGGCAAAAATCACAGCACAAGAAATCACATCACAGCACAAGAAATCACAGCACTCTATTCGACGGCAAAATCACAGCACAACAGAGCACTATAATGGCCAAAATCAAAGCACAAGAAAGTAACAGACACACTAATTACCTCGAGCGTGCAGCGGAAGAGAGAAGAGCGTGGTTTTCCCGTTGGAAATTGGAAGAGCGTGTTCGATTAGGGATTCTAAATTGAGGAAAGGCCGAGCGTGGTTCTCCCGTTTATTTCAACCTCTAATTTGACGGAAATACCAACGGGGTAAAATAATGTAAAGACTTGGGACTAAATTGGATCAAAAAATTGATTTGTGATCAAACCGAGAAACACACTTAAGATTTGGGACTAAACCGAGAATTTACCCGATTTTGGATTTAATTCGATTAACCGAATCGATTCTGATTTTTGTGAGACGGTTCCAATTCGAATCTTGGCCAGGTCTACGACAGGCCACTTGGTTTGGGCTCGCAGGTCAAACCGAGGTTCTTAACTACCAATATGCAGACAATCAGTTAATTCGAACCAAACGAATTGTTTATCATCCAAGGAAAAAATAAATCTTCAAAAGGAAGACAAGCAACAATTCTGTAGTAATAATAATTTTAAATCACAGTGGCGAAACGCTGAACAAAGCAAAAGTTCTTCTGCCTCAAAAAATTCAATCCTCGCTGTACTTTCTACTCACAGTACCCTCTCCAGTAATCAATACAAAGTACACCTGAATTTTATCAACACAAACAGGGTTTCAACCAACTC
This sequence comes from Primulina eburnea, assembly GCF_022965805.1. Classification (NCBI taxonomy): domain Eukaryota; kingdom Viridiplantae; phylum Streptophyta; class Magnoliopsida; order Lamiales; family Gesneriaceae; genus Primulina; species Primulina eburnea. The sequence goes on along the minus strand of NC_133115.1, from coordinate 1,275,423 downwards.
GGCTCCAATTTTCTCCAGAATCTGGCTCATACTCGTGGCACAGAATCGCAACCACATAGCCATGATTCTTAGGATATTGATCGGTGCACAAGATTTCAACCAAACCTTTAGCCAAGCAAGTCTTTAAATAAATTTGGATTTTGACCTGATGGAGTCACACCCATTTGTCTTACAAATGCATCCTTCTCTAAGGCTTCTTTTAAATTTGGTCCTTTGTTCATCTGTGATGTCGAATATGCAACTGTGCTGCCTCCAAGACCATTTTTGTTGATCATATTTGTCACAGGATTGGGATCATTGTCATTCTGTGAAGTCAAAGATGTGTCCGCAAAGAGAGACATAAAATCAGGGGCCTCAGACGTCCCAACTCCACCAGTATTTATCGGGGACGATTCTTGTGTTAGATCAAGAAGACCTTCTAATTGCTTGAATGGATCTAGAGATGGTGCACTACTGGTGACAGATGGTTCACCCAAGTCCAGTAGGTCTGGAGGTGGTTCGGATGACTTTGATTTGGTAGCATCAGACGACGTTGTGCTCTTGATTACACGAGTCTTATCTGCAGTGTGATGCTGTGTTTTCAAAACCTTCTGGCTATGAGGCTGTTTTCTATCAGATTTTGATGCACCACCAAATAGTGATTCAGCTAGTTTTTGTTTCTCTGGAGAAATCTCAGGCAACTGCTTTCTTGAATCATGGGAAAAATCACGCGCTTTTGCGCTTGAACTGACCGCTGAATCTTGTTGAGTCACCTTATTCTGAATCTTGACAGAATCAGTGACAAGTGTAGATGGTGCAGTAGAGGAGAAAGTGGGCTGCCCCCACTTTTTCTGAACCCCGTCAAGTCTTAGCTTGATTTCTGATGACTCAGTATTAGAGGCAGACGGCACAGATGCAGTAGGTTGCTGAATATCTGGAATGTAAGCTGGCTCTGGTACTTGAACAAGCTCAGTTGAGGATGGAAGTACTGGAGGAACGACTACAGGTGGTTTTGGTAGCTCATAGGCCTCAAATCTAAGAGTGTGTGTTGAGGATTCTTGATGCTCTTGAGTTGGGAAATTGCTAATCTTTGAAATTCCTATACGTTCGTCCTCAGGGATGTATGGCTGAGCACCATTTTCCAATGATTGTTGGACATATGCATCGAGGAATGAAAGGTTTCTATCAATCTGCAAAGATTTGGTAAATGCTATGACCATCAACTAAAAGATGGTGATAGAAAAACACAATGCAGGCAACAGAGACAGATAAACAAGAACCCATAATTAGTATTAGCATTGATATATGATGAGTAAAGCAAAAATTTCCGTTGGCATAATTTTGTTTTTTCCCATAAAGAATCCAAGCTCTTCATTGCCCCAGAAAACATCGTAGGAAATCAAAACTACAAATCGAATAGATTACCAAATGAAATTATATCCTCGAAGTAGCTGTTCTTTTTCACTCTTTTATCATAGGTTAGTAGAAACCACGCAGTGAATTAATCCAAACTCTGGTTTGTTGTATTGAGTTCAAAATGATGTCATGATGTCATTTTTAGAATCCCCAAAATATCACTCCTCTTTTTATCCCCCTATTTCTTTTATTTTTTGAATGAAAAATTAAATTTATGTAAAAAAAATTAAAAAACTTATTAAAAATCAGAAAATTTTAAATTTTATTTCAAATTTTTTTAACATGGGTATTTACAAACAATGGAATGGATATGAACGCAACGGGGCTAGTATACATAAACAAGGTCCAACCAGAAAAGTTTATTCTAATAGTCAGTATTACCTCAATTTCCTCGCAAGTAGAGTCCATTGGCAATATATTCACAAGAGCATGAGCATCTAAACCAGTGATTTCTTGAAGCTCATATCCACGCTGCTGCAGATCAGTTGAGTTGGACACCAACATTTCTTCAATCAATGATTGGCACTGCAGCGAGAAAGAGGTTACAGGTCTGGAAAACCTATTCTAAATCAAGTGATTACGGTAGGAAATTGAAGAAACATAGATACATTTCTGATCCTCTGAGATACCATCAAAATCAATATACATTTATAATTCATCAGAATGAACCCGTCAACTACAAAAATATTTTCCTAGAGCATAAACTGTGCTCAGGTATTTGACAGTCGAACAAAAACATGAAAACGCAAGCAGAAAAAATGCCCGTAAATGACCGTAATTTATTACGCATGAGCACACTTTCTGAGTTTCCAAATCCAGGTAAATTCAACCTCTCTAGATAGAAGAGAGATGCAAGCCACTCTCTACTGGTAACATACAAAACTTGGGAACAACATTTTATGTGAAGTTAATTTTAAAATTGTCAAAACATCTGACACAAGTTTTACCAGTTTTTTCCAGAAAAGAAAGGTGATAGAGCCACATTATATAAATCCTCATTTACAAACTATTCGAGCACCATGTTGTATATTACATAAATAGCAACTCAACAAATAAAACAAAAAACACTAACCCCACTCATAACAAAATCACTTACTATTTGTTCATGTTGATGGAGTTCTTATTATCACCATAATCTATAATATTTATTTTCATGGCAATTTTGAAAATCCAATCATTCAAGTAAATCATCAGTAGAAGGGAGAATGTGAGGGCTGTGACGTGCACCAAAAAGGGAGGGAAAGGAGGAAGGGATATGCATAAAGATGATAACGCTGATGAGTGATAACAATACGTCTTGATTCTTGTATAGGAACTTACTCTCATAAATGGAAGAAAGCACAACAGACAAAATATTCAACCTAGATATATGCAGTTGACGCAATAGAATGTCAAATCAACCACACATAATTCAAAGTACCAACCTCGGGTAATATCTCCACCTTCCTACCAGATGCTATTTCAAATGAATATATCTTCATTAGCGCCGTAACTGCATAAGCCTTCAAAACAAGGAGAAAACAAGACACAAACTAAGTGATAGAAATATCAGAAAATTAGCAAAATAATACACAAAAACTATTGGGAGAAAAAGTCACTTCTGAAAAGGGAAGCTAATAAAGGTGTCTTCAGGCCAAAAAGCAAAGCAATGAGACCTAATATTTTTATTTTCCAAAATTAAGTTTACTATAAACAAAAAATTCCCGAAAGACTACAAAACAAACCAGATACATACTTTGACTGTGTCATCAGTTGAATGTGCTTCCGCCACATCACACAACTTCCCAGAGATATATGAGGCGGAATACCTGCCATCTGCAGTCCCATACTCCCCCAAGACCCAGCAAATGACCTGACAAACAAGTAAATTGATGAGAGAGGCAAGAGTGCAAGACATATCCACAATCAGTACTCAACCATCCAAAGAGAGAGAATGAGTAGAAAACGGAATCAGATAAACACGTGAAGAAAATAATATGCATACCCAGAGAGAGAAAATACAGGAAAGGAGGATGGGAAGATCCAGAGGACAGATCACCAATGAAAATTGAGCAAAAAATATTATAAAAAAAACAGAGAGAGAAGATGGAACGTAGATGTCATAGAACATACTTGAAGAAACGTAGATGGAAGCTTTGGTTCTCCCATTATTCCGAGATACGACTCCACCTGCACAAATAAGATAATTCGGATTAGAAATTATAAATGAGCGGAACCATAATAATCAATTTAATATTATTAAGTTGAATGCCAATCCAAGCAGTGGACAATATAAAATACTTTCCTTAAACAGCAAAATTATATTTAATAGCTGGAGAACTCAAAGAACGGGAACGGGAGTGTCACAAAGATTTCTGACCCTAAAAACACTTGAGCTACCAAGTTGCGTTTAAAACTTTAAGGGAGACAAAAGGTTGCTTTAAATTTAGAAATTTAAATCAAATCACACTGACATCATCGGTTCTTTTGGTGTCCCGAGCCCTCAAGCCTGCTAGAAAGCATGCCTTGAAACTATGTTAACATTGTCTGATAAAACTAATCAACTGTTTAGAAAGACATAGTCGGTGGTTTTTATGAAAGAGGCAAGTAGTGTACATTTATAAATCAATAACATTTTTAACTTCCTGCTGATGCAGGACATTGACATAAAATCTTCCTGATTTTATCCACACCATCCTTGATTCCTCGTGAAGACCAGACGTAAGGGAAGGCCAAGAAAATTTGACAAGATTATAGAGATTGTTTGAAGTCAAGAGGTAAATCCGGACACAGTTTGTATACTATGTAGTACATGCATTAACAAATTTCTCAGTCTTCCTAATACAGTATGTTTCACGTGGGGTAAACTAGTAAGCTCACAATGCAACTTATGTAACTAAACCCACATGATTAGTAGCGTGAGTGCGTGACACTGGGAACTGGTAAAAATGCAAGAGTTATTTGGGCTCGATAGTTCTTAAAAAATCATACATTTTTAAAAGATTCAAAAAAATGGGATGATAATATTCAAGTCAAAGTTACGACTTTCCATTTGTGATATTCTCAAAAGAAGAAGGCTATTCTCCTCCACTGAACATATCCATTAAACATAATAACCTCATCGTTACTAAAATACATGAAATATAATTTCCACATACGTATTGCTTAACGAAAATAATATCATCTTAATCTCATGCAAAGTTACAGTGCTTTCCAAGAATATCAACATGTCTTGTGTTTAAAGAAATAGAAAATGCTGAAAGATAATATAGCGAACTGACCGTCAATAAGAGAAATCATTTCAACATGCAAATTGTTCTAGCTAACTAAAATAGAACACAATTATTTGAAACAAACACAAGTATTTGCACCCGAATAAGAAACACATATTGATAAAGAAAACTTACAGCAGATGATATAAGCAAACTATCTGCAGCGCTGTCGTCCTGTCCAAATCCTTCTGCTATTAGCTTCATCAAATTATGTGCAACTTTAGTGTCAACCACGTCCCCAGCATGCTCAAACACTTTATTCATAGCCTGGACAATAAAACAGGACAAAGAAGCAGAGAATTAAAAACTACTCAAAAAAAAACACACGAGGACAAATCAAGCAGCGGTACAAACCAGTATGATTACCTGTATAAACCATTGGTTGCTCGGTGCAAATTGCTCAGCAAGTTCGACACATCTAGATGCTATTTCAGTTTTGTAATGGTTATCATTGATGCTTATCATATAATTTATCATACGATCCACAATCACTTCTACATTCGACGACTTGGTCATTTTGTAAAGCAGTTCAAATGTCTTGCGCTTTAGGGTGTCATCAGGGTCCTGTATCATGAAGCACGCCAGAACTTAAAGGAAAGTTCAAATGAAACACTATCTCAATCAAAACAAACCTTCTTGCACATAAAAACAAAGTTAAATAAAAGATGAATGGCCAAATATTCTTCATCACCCGGAATAGACTATTCATATAAAGACCAACGAACAAAAAGAGGTTATATGAATTAGGTACCAACTAGGAAAATTATAAAAAGAAAACTGCAATTTTTCCCCAAATGTAACAAAAATCATTTACAAGGGTTGTTCTTCAGGCTTCATCACCAACCACACATAGTGAAATGAGTTACATCAAGGGTAAAGATGCATATAGAAATGTTCAATTGTTTTTCTCAGCCTTATCCATTCGTTTGAGGAGACATCTACTACATATATCCTAAAAGGTACTAGGAAACAGAGCACATCTCCAGTTTCCATTCAGGAGCCAACCAGATTCAACTGTATAAGACCACTGAGAAAAGTAAGAGCGTGTAATCTGAAGAAATGGACCAATACAACCACCAATTTTTCTTGAGGTCAAATAAGAAAACACTTGCTTCAATCCACATGGCACAAAATAAAAAATGATATGCCTCACCTCCAAGCAATCAATGACAGCCAGCTGGTGCTGTTCAGCAATTTCGGGGCTTATCTTTATCAATCGGCTAAGAGCATCAATACCGAGATACTTCAGATTGTGGCTATCGCTCTGCCCATTCGAGACAGTTAGTTCCATGATATCTAGAAATAATAATGTAGACTGTTATGGTCAAATGTGTTTCAGAAAACATACTTTCAAAAATTTTGATATGGCATCAGCTGCAGCTTCGAGCAACTTTGGATTGGGGTGCAATGAGGAAACACAGCAAATGCATTCATAAAGAATAGCATTCCCAATATTAGATGTTGAGTCACATTTTGTAATGATGTCACCAACCATGGTATACATTTGTTCACTGGCCTTTTTGTCACCACTACCGAGAACAGCCAGAATTTTCAATAGTTTAATCTGTGGAAAGATCACAACCTATATGTTTCAGGAGAATACATCCATAATACGGGGAAAATGTGGGCCAAAAGGGAAGATCTTGGGGGTTAAAATAAAGAATCATCGAGTTAAAAGAGAAGCCCGGCATGAAAAGGTGGGCAAGCAACATCGTGAATAAACTTCAAAGAGGCATGCATTAAAAGGACACCAATGCTGCGACGAAGGACAAAGCAAAACTGGCTATTAAAACTAGTCAGTGCAGTGACAGAAAAAAGAAATGTGTGAACAATAAGGAAGAGACATATGGTGACAAATATAATCAGAACTCACCTGAATGAATGGCGCAGGCATCTGATGATAATCATAACTCTTTGGTAATCTGCGTTCAGCTACTTGCTTGAGAATGTTTACAAAACTAATAACCAGATCTTTATATGAATCAACATCAGTCATGATGAGATCAAAAAGTGGGTAGAGAGTTGCACCCATAACACCAGGATCATTATCACAAAGCCGCTGCAACAACGTTATTTGTTCAGAAATATTGACTTTAAGGAACCAACAATATTTCTTTCTGAATATGCATATACTATGATGTCTATCTTCGATAAAATCATCATGTACCATAACACTCATCTTATATGATCAACAGAGACATTGAACGAGTGCAGTACTCTCAAGTATGCCCTATTTCCCATAATTAAAAATCCAAATAAAAAAATGAGCTTTCACTTTTGCCTGCTTTGGTACATTTCGAAGTTCGTCAGATTCTAAACTGGTAAATCCTCACATCATCATTGTTCAATATCTTATTACTTATAGATCATACATGGTCACATCTAGTGATCTCTATCCATAATATTTCTTGAATAAAACTAAATGGCATTTTTTTATTAACATTTTTATCACATGATGATTGTTATAAAAGAGATAGTATCACAATTAACCACTTAATTCAAATCACGCACATCCACAGACCGCATGCAACCAAATTTCAACAACTGTTTTCAAGTTATGAATCACATTCACCCAGTAGCATGCATGCACTAAACACAATACTCGACCATCGACAAGAAACATCTCCACCCACAAGTCCCAAGACTCTCAACTATTCCAGTATGAAATTAGAAGAGGACAGGGACAGCTACGTCACACAAAGTGGTACTGAACACAAATAAGCAAACCATCAGTGGCCACTCAAATAATGTTTACAAATCAACACGAACACCTACATACGGATTACCTTACGGAAATTGGAAATTAAATGGGAAACAGATCCAGGAGCCCTCTGATAGAACCTGTGAAGCGCCATCACAGCCTTCCTCCTCACCGCCTCCTTATGATGCCCCAAAAGCTCCACCACCTGCGGCAACACCGCAGGAATAGTCTCCTCGTTAATCAACCGACAAACCGCATTCAATGCCGCACAAACTACCAAATAATTATCACTCTTCAGGTCCTTCTGTATCGTATTCACGATCAATATAATCAAATCATGATCCTCGTTCAAGAACAGAGTAACTGTTAAATACCCAGTCCTTTTCAAGAGCAGATTCTCGTCGTGTGTCATTTTAACAGCATGAATGTATCCGAACGAAGCATCGTGACCCAGCATCTCCACATAGAGTAGGCGAATGAGGTACTCTTTGAGCTTGTATTTCGATGTATTCGGGCTGGCTAATCGGGCTTTCAGCGTCTCGATTTCTCGCAGAACAATGCGGTCTTCCTCAGCCTTGGATCGGGCTTCTCCGATAGATTTGATTAGGTCTAAGAACTCTTTAGACTGCCCGAATCCCCCTTGGGAGCCCATTGCGAGCTCCCGGCCGATCGTCTTTAGCTGCTCCAGCTTCTCAATTATCCAAAAGCAAAAATCTTGGAATCAATCTCAGATCGAAATGGAAAAATTGATGGCAAATTTCTCACCTTGATTGAACCGTTCGACTGAGGTAATTCAGGAGGACTAATCGGGCTTAGGGTTTGGATTTAGAATATCAAAATCCTGAAAGCAGCTACGTGTGGCGTGGTGGTGTACGGCGAAGACGGGGCAGAGGAGACATCTTAACGCAGGAGATTCAACAAGGTACAACTATTGATGCACGTAGTATTACTATTTGGATAAACTGTAGTTTTGAGGATAATTCCCAACCTTTTTCTTAATTTTTATATTAAAATTGAATTTTAAAAATATTTTTTATTGTTGAAATATTATTTAAAATGTGAAAAATATTTGTGTTGAAAATGTGAATGTTGAATGTTGAAAAATAGGTGTTGAATATTGAAAATTAGTGTGTGATGATGTAGGTAATGATGTATTTTATTTTTGGATTATGTGTAAAGATTTCCTATAAATAGATCTCTCATTTGTGAAGAAAATCATAATTGAGTAGAGAGAAAAATATTATAAAGTGTGTAGTTTGGTAAATTTTGAGAGTTTGAGAATTTTACTTTTTACCATAAATTTTTACTTTTTCACAACACGTTATCAGCACGAAGCTCTAAAAGTCCTACATACTTTTCCAAGCTCCAAACAAAGAAAAAGGTAACAAAAGTAATTATATTTATTTTACTGTTATTTATTTATTGTGTATTTATTTAATATACAATATAATATTATTATTAGAAATAATAAAAATAAATTTTTCATAAACTTGTTATAAATCCTGGGAGGATGTTAAGACGACATCCCACACTCCCGGTAAGGGATACGACAAGTATAAAAGCCTATAAGGTTTTTAAACAAAATAAATTATGACACTCATTATAATATTATGATATGATATATATAATTATTTAAATATGTCTAATATTATATACATCATATTATTACCATAAAATTATACAAATACATACATTTATTTTTTGTACACCAACGGTCATAAACGGTAACAAACGGCTAGTTTTTGCCCTATAAATATCATCTCACAAACACATTCAATCACTCCAACTTTCGCTTCTTCTCTAAAAATTATTCTTCATCAAATTTTTCGAAGAAAAAAAAGATGGCTTTCTCAAGGATATTTTTAATTATTTTGGTTATCATACTCACGAGTCTTGTATTTATCGGAGAATATCCTCCTCGTGCGTTTTCTTTATTTTTACAAATGCTTGTACTTGTTGTTTATCCGTTACTTTGTATTGCAATATTTATTAACTAATAAAATGCATCTTAATTTTTTTTAGTACCACCATGTCAAACTTGACAAAACTCGAATTCATCGCTCTTGATATTACGGGGAAAAATTATATGCCATGGACTCTCGATGTAGAAATGCATCTTGAGTCATTGGGTCTAAGTGAGACCATTAAAGAAAATGGCATATGTACGTCACAAGAAAAGGCAAGAGCCATGATATTTTTACGTCGACATCTCGACGATGGATTGAAATGTGAATATCTGACTGAAAAAAATCCCATGACTTTGTGGAAGGGATTAAAAGAGAGATTTGAACATATAAGGGAAGTTATACTTCCGACCGCCCGGGATGAATGGAATACGTTGAGATTCCAAGACTTTAAAAAAGTCAGTGATTACAATTCGGCGATGTATAGAATAATCTCGCAATTGAAATTTTGTGGCCATGAGATTACTGAATCTGAGATGCTTGAAAAAACATTTTCCACATTTCATGCATCAAATATTACTCTACAGCAACAATATAGAGTACGTGGATTTGCGAGATATTCTGAGCTCATCGCCTGTCTTCTTGTGGCGGAAAAGAACAACGAGCTATTAATGAGAAATCATCAGTCCCGACCCACTGGATCAACAGCATTTCCAGAAGTAAATGCTGTAAGTAAAAATGAATTTATACCTGGAAACCAAAATCAATTTCAAAGACAAGGTTTTGGTCGAGGTCGAGGTCGAGGTCGTGGACGTGGACGTGGACGTGGACGTGGAATTGGTCGTGGTCGTGGACGCGGCCGTGGTTTTGAAAATAATAGAGATAGTTATAACTCATCTCAAAAGAGCGTCCCAAACCATCCACAGAAAAGACATCATGAGAATACAAGTGTTAATGAGAATCACTCAAAAAGATATGAAAGTTCTTGTTACAGATGTGGTACTCCAGGACATTGGTCCAAAGTTTGTCGAGCCCCTGAGCACCTTTGTAAACTTTATAAAGAATCATTAAAGGGGAAAGAAAAGGAGACCAACTTCACTGAACGCAGTGACCGTTTGAGTGATTCAACTCATCTTGATGCTGGTGATTTTATGAATGATTTCTCTGGAAATGATCAACATGTTGGTGGGATAGAAATGAACAATTTTGATGCTGCAGATTTTCTCAATGATTTTTCTGAAAATGAACAATATAGTGGTAGAATATAAATGTACAATAATTTGTTTTTCATGTATTCATATAATAATGTTTTATGTACAATTATGATATGTGTTATATTTATATATGTATTGTCAGTAATTTTATTTCATTGCATATTTTTTGAAGTTCAAATATGCAAAATGCTATGAGCAAAGCTGAAGTTTGCATACCCGATAGTGGTACAACGCACACTATCCTCCGAGATAAAAGATATTTCTTGGAACTAAAACCAACAAAAACAACGGTGAACACAATATCAGGTCCTGTAGACTTGATTAAAGGATGTGGTAAAGCACAATTTTTGTTACCTAATGGTACAAAATTTTTGATCAATGATGCTTTATATTCACCCCAATCGAAAAGAAATTTGTTGAGTTTTAATGATATATATTCCCATGGGTATGATACTCAAACAATGAATGAAGGGAATGAGAAATATATGTGTCTTATCACATATAAATCAGGAAAGAAATATGTGATTGAAAAACTATCAATGCTCCCTACTGGATTGCATTATACACATATAAGTCCCATTGAATCAAACATGGTAGTTGATAATTCCTCGATATTAACCAATTGGCATGATCGATTGGGACATCCTGGTTCAACAATGATGCGAAGAATTATAGAAAATACACATGGTCATCCACTGAAAGACCAGAAGATCTTTCAGAATAATAAGTTTCAATGTAAAGCATGTTCTCTTGGAAAACTTATTATAAGACCATCACCAGTCAAAATCCAAACTGAATCACCAATGTTTCTTGAACGTATTCAGGGTGATATTTGTGGACCAATCCATCCACCATGTGGACCATTCAGATACTTTATGGTATTGATTGATGCCTCCAGCAGATGGTCACATGTATGTTTATTGTCAACTCGAAATGTTGCATTTGCAAGATTACTTGCTCAAATAATAAAATTGAGGAATCAATTTCCCGATTATACAATCAAGAAAATTAGACTTGATAATGCTGGTGAATTTACTTCCCAGACTTTCAATGATTATTGTATGTCTATGGGAATCATTGTTGAGCATCCTGTTGCTCATGTACATACACAGAATGGATTGGCTGAATCATTGATTAAACGTCTGCAAATGATTGCTAGACCAATGATTATGAAAACAAAGCTCCATATTTCTATATGGGGACATGCAATTTTACACGCTGCTTCATTAATTCGCATCAGACCAAGTGCATATCATAAATACTCCCCATTGCAGCTTGCATTTGGTAAAGAACCAGACATTTCTCATCTGAGAATTTTTGGATGTATGGTGTATGTGCCTATTGCACCACCACAACGAAAGAAAATGGGACCTCAAAGAAAGGTTGGAATTTATATCGGTTATGATAGTCCATCAATTATTCGATATCTTGAACCTCAGACAGGAGATGTGTTCACAGCACGTTTTGCTGATTGTCATTTTAATGAGGAAATCTTCCCAATGTTAGGGGGAGAACAAAAACATACCGAAAAAGAAATTACATTGTATGTATCATCATTGTTACATCTGGATCCAAGAACAAAACAATGTGAAAAAGATGTACAACAAATTGTACACTTGCAAAGAATAGCAAATCAAATACCAGATGCATTTGCAGACACAAAAGGGGTAACTAAATCATATATACATGCTGCAAATGCCCCTGCTCGAATTGAAATTCCAAAGAAACAAATGGAAGATACTCATGATGTCATTAAACGCCTGAAGCGTGGAAGGCCAGTCGGTTCCAAGGATAAAAATCCTCGAAAAAGAAAATTCATAGAGTAACATGATGATCACAAAATAGAGAATGTTGTTCCTGAAGAAACACATGATGATGAAAATGTTCTGTCAGAACCACAAACTGACGAGAATCATGAAATCTCTATCAATTACATTAATACTGAAAAAATATGGAACCGAAAAGATATAGATGAAATTGATGATATATTTTCTTATAATGTGGCAATCGACATCATAAATGATAATGAAGATCATGAACCAAAATCTTTTGGTGAATGTAAAAATCGGCAGGACTGGATAAAATGGAAAGAAGCCATCCAGGTTGAATTGGATTCGCTAAATAAACGTAATGTTTTTGGACCTATAGTCCTTACACCTGAAGGTGTAAAACCTGTTGGATACAAATGGGTTTTTATTCGAAAGCGAAATGAGAAAAATGAAATAGTAAGATATAAAGCTCGACTTGTTGCACATGGTTTTTCTCAAAGGCCTGGAATTGATTATGAAGAAACGTATTCTCCTGTGATGGATGCAATTACGTTTCGGTATTTTATTAGCTTGGCGGTATCTGAAAATTTAGAAATGCGTCTTATGGATGTTGTTACAGCTTACTTATATGGATCACTTGATAGTAATATATATATGAAAATCCCTGAAGGATTTAAGATGCCTGAAGCACAAAGTTCAAAACCCAGGGAATGTTATTCTGTGAAATTACAAAGATCATTATATAGGTTAAAGCAATCAGGTCGAATGTGGTATAATCGACTAAGTGATCACTTGATGAAAAAGGGATATGTAAATAATTCAATATGCCCTTGTGTTTTCATTAAGAAAACAACATCCGGATGCGTAATTATTGCTGTATATGTTGATGATTTAAACATCATTGGAACGAATAAGGAAATTCAAGAAGTTTTGTCATACTTGAAGGAAGAATTTGAAATGAAGGATCTTGGAAAAACCAAGTATTGTCTGGGTTTACAAATTGAACAAAAAGAATGTGGAATGTTTGTTCACCAGACAAATTATACAGAAAAGATCCTTAAACGTTTTAATATGGATAAAGCAAATCCTTTAAGTACTCCAATGGTTGTTAGATCATTAAACATAGAAAAGGATCCATTCCGTCCATGTGAAGATGATGAAGATATTCTTGGTCCAGAAGTACCATATCTAAGTGCCATCGGTGCCCTTATGTACCTTACAAATTGTACAAGGCCTGATATATCTTTTGCCGTAAATCTGTTGGCAAGATTTAGCACATATCCAACAAAGAGACACTGGAACGGAATTAAACATATATTCCGTTATCTACGAGGAACGACAGACTTGGGACTTTTGTATTCAAAAGATGCTAATTCAAGTATGATTGGTTATGCTGATGCTGGATACTTATCTGATCCACACAAGGCACGTTCCCAAACTGGATATGTATTTACTCGTGGAGGCACTGAAATTTCTTGGCGTTCACAGAAACAAACGCTCGTAACTACTTCATCAAATCATGCTGAGATTATTGCACTACATGAAGCAAGTCGTGAATGTGTGTGGTTAAAATCAATGACCCAACATATCCAAATCTCATGCGGATTATCATTCGATGAGAAACCTGTGATACTATATGAAGATAATGCTGCATGTGTTGCTCAAATGAAAGAAGGATACATAAAAAGCGACAGAACTAAACATATTCCTCCTAAGTTCTTCGCATTCACCAAGGAGCTTGAGAAGAATAAATGTATTGATGTTCGTCACATTCAATCAAGTGAAAACTCATCAGATCTCTTCACAAAGGCACTTCCTAAGTCAATATTCAGAAAGCACATATATAATATTGGGATGCGCAATCTACGAAATTTGTGAAGAATTGTTCATGTCAACATCAGGGGGAGTTTACGTGACTGCACTCTTTTTCCCTTACTATGGTTTTTATCCCAATGGGTTTTTCCAAGTAAGGTTTTTAACGAGGCAGTACAAAACACGTAATGAAGACATCATCGTATCATGATCATCATCACAAGGGGGAGGGTTGAAATATTATTTAAAATGTGAAAAATATTTGTGTTGAAAATGTGAATGTTGAATGTTGAAAAATAGGTGTTGAATATTGAAAATTAGTGTGTGATGATGTAGGTAATGATGTATTTTATTTTTGGATTATGTGTAAAGATTTCCTATAAATAGATCTCTCATTTGTGAAGAAAATCACAATTGAGTAGAGAGAAAAATATTATAAAGTGTGTAGTTTGGTAAATTTTGAGAGTTTGAGAATTTTACTTTTTACCATAAATTTTTACTTTTTCACAACATTTATTATGACTTTTTAATATTTTCAAAAGTGTATACAAAGATAAAGAGATGTTTTATGGGAATATGATACTTACAAATAAATTATAAATTTACTAAAATTTGTTTTTATGATATTTTTAATTAGATAAAGATTTAATTTTTTATATGGTATTTTTGTTTTATCAAAAATATTTTTTTGGAACAAGTAGTTAAATTATTTAAAAATTTACAATAATAGTATATCATGCGTATGATTTATCTACATTAGCGTCTTACGAGTAGATCTTTCATAAGACAGTCTCACAGATCTTTATTCTTCAATCATGTCCTTATTTACAATAAAAATTAATAAATTTGATATAAAAAGTAATATTTTTTCGTGGATGACCCATATAGAATATCTATTTCATAAAATTGACCCGTGAGACAGTCTCACATGAGTTTTTGTACGAAAAAAATACATATTAATTTTTGTTGATAATTTTTTTAAAAATAATAATAATAACCACAAAACAATTAAATAAACATGAAGGTGAGATTTATTTTCAATTTTAAAGCACGAGCATGGTGGTAAAACTTTTAGGAAAATGATAATAGAATAAATAAAGTTACTAAATTGTATATTTTATCTAATTTTTTTCTTTACTGAGTTGGGGGTTAATTTTAAAAATTTACTTAAATATATTAAAATCACCATCTTATTGTATACTAGTGCACTAACGCACTCAACATATTTTTTATAATTTTTTGATTTATATTTAAATGAAGATAAAATATAATTATAAAAAATAGTGAAAGATTATATTGTAATTTTGATATATAAATTTAAAAAAATTAAAAAATAAAAGAATAAAAAATGACATCAACAAGAATTGAACCTATAACTTAAACACCAAAAAATAATGACTTTAACCGCTGAACTACATATAACTTATATTAAAATACTAAAATTTTATTAATATATATAATTATTAAACAGACCATCACACCAATGTTAATTATTGGGGAAGTTATTGAAAAATCTCCAATCAAAAAATTTCTTTGGCTTCACTCCCTACCCATAAAATTGTGGTACTATGTCATACAAAATGTGGTACACTTCATGTGGAAATGTGGTACACTTCATGTGAAAATGTGGTACTAAAAAAGTACCTAGGGACTGAACACAAAAAAAATGACGGCTGGAGACTGAACCCAAATTCTCAAATTTAATAAAATAATAATAATAATATACACACGGAGAACAAAATAGGACAGCATGACATTCGAAGCAGTTAGGCAAAACAGAGGCACGTGAATCATCCCGAGACCCTCCCAGCTAGGCTATACCAACTCATGGAAGACAAGATGGAAATTGGCACTTGCGGCAGAATCCTAAAAGCTAGTTTTGTGTGTTTTTCATGGGTGTCTCCCTCTTTTAAATCCTAAAAAAAATAATTGATAAATGACAGAAAAATTCTTGTGACATGGTGTAATGGATCAATTTTGTGATACAGTTCTTCTATTTGAGTCGCTTAGAAAAATATATTAATTATCATGTCAAAAATATTACTTTTTATTGTAAATATAGACATAGCTGACTCATCTCAGGAAAAAAAAAAGGATAAATTACTTTTTAAATCAAAAAAATACCTAATTTCTATGTGACTGTCCAGCAAACTAGAGAAAAAAAAATCACCAAATCATTCTAATCATGTACTTCTTATTGAACCCAAAAATTTGCCTCTCTAAGTGTTTCATAAATATGGTTGTATTTTTTTTTTAGATCTGATTATTAGTTGTTGCACATCAAAAAGTTAAAAATATGTTATATAAATAAAAACAAGTTTGAAACTTGTAACTAATTTTAATGACATTTGTTCATCAAAAGGTGTTGCACTAAAAAAAAGTGTTGTAATGATTATTTTCTTTTTATTTTTCAAATATTATCTGACGGATTTATAATATTGGAGAGTTGAAGTACAGCTAGCTGTTAATTGATTAATGTAACCAAAATTCGTCCATCTTTGTTGCCGCCAAAATACCACATGGAATCAGATGTAATTTGTCTTATAACGCGACCTTTTGTGATGAAATGAAATGGTTTCTTCATTATCTGTGAGATCGTCTCACACAAAAATAATCAAAAGAAACATAGAACATTGAATAAGGCTGATATTATTGACAGAATTATTACGTTTGGTTGCATTTCGGATTGTGTGAGATAATTCGCTCTTCGATAAATCATTGCAGCAGCTTTCGACTAACGCCTATGGAGGCGGCTCGCTGTGACCCATTCCCGGGCTATGTTGTTATCCATATTAGTAATAGACAATGAACAATTGGCAAGGAACCGTACAAACCATTGGCATTTGCAAAGGAAAGGTGCATGCCTGATAATTGGGAATAGAGGATGGGATGGTGGCGCTAATAGGATTTTGTTTGCTGACACTAGGCGGCGGAGAGAGCCACGATTTGTGTAGATGAATAGAACAAAAATTTAAGTTTGCTGGGTGCTGAATATCTTCTAAACGTGTCGTGACTTTCTTGTCGCCACTTCTCCTCCCCTTTTTCTCACCTTACAAGCTTCAAGAATTCATCGTACCTTATCCCAAGAAATTGTTCACGGATTGAGGCTCAAATAAACAAGTAAATTATATATGTGGGTTAGAGCCTAGAGGCTCGTATTCTTTGTTGTTGGCGAGAATTGTTGCTAATTCATTGTCCGACTCTATGTCTAAAGATAACATTTTAATGATCGGTGTCGTAAATCGCCTGTGTTTTGTAGAAGTATTTGATTCCTGTGTATTAAGAAAGGAAAAATTGTTGGTTGAAAGTTTTTTTATGTGCTTAATAATGCAGGTACAATTCAGTTCTTATACTATTTTCTTAGTCAAGAGTTGTTATATACTTGTAGTGGATGAATGAAGAAAACGCAGTAGAATATGACTGACTATACATGCGAGCCCATCGCCAGGAAATCCTCTGAACATTAGCTCAATTTGGTTAGGGTAGAAGTTCTTGGAAATGCTCTCGGCTCTTGTTTCCCCTCTAATCCTTGATTTATTGATCATTAATGGACTGGGGCAAGCCTGATAATTGTACTCTGCCATGTTACCGTGTGACCGTTTGGTTTATCCGTCACAAAGCTTTTGCTTGTCTTGTGGATGAGATGAGATGACGAGAGAAACATATATGGATAAGATAATTATTTAAAACTTTACTACTTCGTAAAATTTGAGCCAAACGTCTGATAAGATAACTAGGCTACTTTGTAGAACTTGTTCATAACGTCATATGAAACAAAGACATGTTTTCGATTGGTGTCATATCCAGAAAGTCATCACTGCACTCTGTGTGTAGGGTGGTTTTAACTCATCATAATAAAAAGGGACAAACAACTCTTGATAAACATATCGACAGTTCTTCCAACTCCAAAATAATCGGTGGGGTTGTTTTAGGATCAAATGATGGCATGATTAAGCTTTCTCTGAAGTTTCTCTCGCTTTCTTGGCTATTCGTTGCTATTCTCCAGAAAATTTTTAATGATCCAAATTCGATAATGTCCAAAAATACTATAATCTATCACATCGAAAAGAATAGATCTTTTGTGAGACGGTCTCACGAATCTTTATATGTGAGACGAGTCAATCTTACCTATATCCATAATAAAAAATAATACTCTTAGCATAAAAAGTAATACTTTTTCATTGATGATCCAAATAAGAGATATATCTCACAAAATACGACTCGTGTGACCGACTCACACAAATTTTTGCTCATCGAAAATTAGTTAATGATGTGGATGCAAGTGAGATGAGCAAACCTAAATAGCGCAAATCCAACACAACTACCATCATCATGGATTTATTATTATTATTTTATTTAGAATCAAGGATTTATATTAAACGCGGTCAAAAAGTTAATATTATTATTATTATATTTAGAATCAAGGAGTTATTATTTAACACAGTCAAAAAGTTGCTTTTCTAAAGTGATTGGGGCGCATTATTATTATTTAAAAAAAAGTGAATTTTTTTATTTTAAATATATTTATTAATCACCGTGGGTTCAAATTTGACTCGTTCAACGACAGTGAGGCTCCGAAGGGTGTGGACAACAGGATTCACTCAACTAGTATTTCTGAAATTAATTAAAATAAAAAATTATATTTATGATTTCCATTTTTTTATATAATAGTGTTCTGATAAATTTACGCTAATAAATAATGAAGGTTAAAATAAATAAGGGTAAATTTGAAAATGAATAACATAATATAACGCCAAAATTTGTTAGTATATAAGTCTCAAATTAATAATACAGTATAAATAGATATTTCAAAGTAACTATTGCAAACATAACTTCTAGTATAGAATATTATTTCTTTAATATATACATGTATAGATAGTGATGTTTGATTTTCTGGATACTCACTTTTTTTTGGGAATTTATATGAGCACATATAAGATGAATTCTATGTTATATATGCACAGATGAGTGCACGATTGATGTACATCATATCAAAACTATATATATCGTGTATATCTCGGTGTCCACCACTGAAGTGACATTCATCTATTAGTTCTGATAAAAAATATCAAAATTTTATATCTAATAGATGAGTTTTACATCAGTTGTGACAAAAAGATAACCATGATTTATGGCTAGTACAACAAACTATATATATATATATATATATATATATATATATATATATATATATCGTTAGAATTAGACATGTCTTATTTTGAATTTTCAACTCGAACTCCAATCTATTTTAGAGTAAGATGTCAATCAACCTATTAGCCTCGAGGCTCAAATTTTTAAAAATTTCTTAAATATAAATATATATATATATATATATATATATATTTATATATATATATATTTAAGAAATTTTTAAAAATTTGAGCCTCGAGGCTAATAGGTTGATTGACATCTTACTCTAAAATAGATTGGAGTTCGAGTTGAAAATTCAAAATAAGACATGTCTAATTCTAACGATGAATAGCCAGCAAACATAACATGTGAAATTTCAATACACATGTTTTTTTTTCATTTTAATATTAGATAGACACCTGATTTCGGTTCACACAAGGTATTTAGAAAGTCATAAATATACACTTTCATTTTTAATGCTTTCATACGAGTAGTTTCAAAATTCTGACAAATTGATTAAATAACTTTGGTCTAACTCTTTTTTAAAAAAATGATTTGCTATATTTCGTCTCTTTTTTTCATTTGATCCCAAACTTTCATAATAAAGAGTTGGATTTACAAAGATGCTTAAAATAAATATTTTTTAATTTTTTTTTACATAAAAAATAGTATGTCTCATTGGTTAGATTAAATCAGAAATACGTCTCACAAAATTGATATATGAAATGATAAGATATGAGAGAGTTTTTGTATCCAAAGTATTGATTGTAAGGCAAAAACTTGTGTGAGACGGTCTCACGGGTCGTATTTGTGATACTGATTTTTTATTTGGATCACTCATGAAAAAGTATTACTTTTTATGCTAAGAGTATTACTTTTTATTGTGAATATAGGTAGGATTGACCCGTCTCACGGATTATGATCCGTGAGATGGTCTCACATGAGACTCACTCATGATCTAAATGCATGAGTGGAAATCTATAGCAATTAGATTTGAATCTATTTATGAGCAATAAATTGAGTAAAAAAGCATATGTTAGCTCAAAATCCAGGCCCAAAATAAAACTACCGCACCACTTGCATACCGCTCTTCCCCTACTTCGGAAAAGTCTAACGAGGGCAGTCGTGAAGGTACACGTGGCATTTTTCTATTCGTCTATCCCATCAATAAATAATCCCCACTCCGCATGATTCCCGATGATCGTAACCACTTTCACATCTTCACACACACACACAGATGAGATCCGTAGTTGCTGCACTCTCTCTCTCTCTCACATATCTATCAATGATTACTTTGCTTTATATTCGTGCAGAATCATGTCTCTATATGTAAGGAGATTCACTGGTTGCCGCGGCCTCTAATTCGCTTGGTGCAGGTCGGGAACTGGCTCCGCCAATGGCATTGTCGGCAATCTGGTTCCATTCAGATCGCCTGTCAGTGCGGTGCGTAATCTATGGCGTTGTTTTTGGCGAAAATCAGGTTCCTGCCTTGCATCAACTGAATCGGAGATCGTGGTGAATGCTGCACCTCGCCGGCGTTCCCGATGGATGGTTCTGTTACGTCTCATTTATATTTACACTAACCGATTCTTGTGATTTGTTTGTTGGATTTGCTGCCATTTTTTTTCAGTTGCTGTGATTGGTAGAGATCGTTTCTCTTCGTTGAGTTTAATTACTTCGTCATATTTCTGCTTGTGCATAGTATGAAAACAGTCAATCCTTTTAGGAGCTATTAAGAGTACTGTTCGGATTCACGTGCAGTCAAACAAGGACGCGTGCATGTGCAAGAAAAAGAAAATCAGTAGTTTACAGTTAATTATGCCTGCTAATTTACTTAGGTGCCACTTTTTTCCTATTGAAGCTGTGATTACAGCTTCTTTTTCCATTTTGAAAACTTTGTGGTGGAATGAAGATTTCATGGATTATCAAAATATTTGTAAGAGTTCTAAAAAGATTGTGAGAAGACATTTTGGCAATTTGAATTCTGATTCATTGGGTTTATTGCAGATAATTTCTTTTTTTCTGTCTTCGGTTAATCCTATTTGTACTCTAAATAAGATCATAACTTTCATTTTTTTAATCTCTGAAGCAGAACTTATATATTGCTGGTGGAACCATTAAAATATAGTATATTCGTGTTTACATTTTATTATAAAGCCACGTTTAATAGTTTTTCTTGAGTGTATGTAACTTATAATAATAGATTCTTGTTGTATCAGAACAGTTGCGAGTAGAAAATCAGTGCTTGGGGTATTTATCTAGTATATATACTCCTTAATTTGTTAGACATATATGGTATAACATGTGGTTTTGACAACTCTTCATTGGCTTTGGCATTTTTCGGTTGCATTTTATGCTTCTTGACTGAGGTGAATTTGCCTGCAGTGGACTGTATTTATGCCATACAGATCATTACTCGTGTGCATTTCATACTGAAGAGAGTTAAAATAAAAGGTGTGTAAACTCTGCTCTTTCTCTCTCTCTCTTTGTGTCTCTAAACCTTTGTTTTCTCAGTTTTTGTTTCGTGATGATCGGAAATCAGTGTGTGCCCTTTTTTGTTTTGTCACTTTGGGTCCTTGAATTCCAATAGCTTGGACTTGGAGTTTTCTACATTGCAGTTTCAACGTTGTTTAACCTCATGCTGAATTTCAGGAATCTCCTTCATTGAGACTGCATCTTCATGTCTTGTCGAACCTCCTTTGTGGCATTAAATATTCCCTTACATCTAATTGTTAACGAAGCTGTTGGCCGAAGGGCTGCACTTCTTTGCTGTTTTAAATTGAAAAAGGTGTATAATATAATCATTGGTCCCCTTGACTGTTGAAAAATTGTTGGAAATAATTCTCAACAGTCAAAATTTCCATTTTACATATGTTTTTAAGTCTTGTTTTAAGTTTAAATATCTATAAATGATCATGGCATATTTGGTTCAGCAGTGTTTATTTTTTTCAGTTCAATTAAGCTTTAAACTTGAAAAACACTCAACTTTCATTTAGTGCAGGCTCTAATTTTAGGTACTTGCTTTCTTTCTCTCTATGTTGGGTCGTCGACTCATCGCACGAGCTGACATCGAAGGTCTCTCACATTTCAGTCGTTGAAAGAGTGACTGCCTTGAGTTCATGTTTTAACTCCCAACCACCATCCAGAAAAGAAATTATATGAATTACAAAGAAAGAAGAATAGTTACTTGTGCAAAATGAATTGTATGTAGTCCTGTTTCTATGTTAACGAGTATCGATTTTGGCTGTTAAATATGGTTCATTTAATTAGTAGAAACCTACGTACCATGATGACTGAAGGATGAGCGCTTATGTACGGCTAAGCCACTACAAGAATTTTGGCATACAACAACACACCTACGAAAACCGTTGTCGTATACGTTTTAACAACGGTTTTAGTGAAAACAGTTATCTTAGGTGTGTTTTTTTAAGCAAAAAATAACGGTTTTCTAAAATCAAACGATCTCCTGAGACTCATTTCTTGAATTAATGAACAACTATTTTGGTTGGTGCTTGTATTGAAATCAAAGTTATTCTATTGATTGAGCTGAGCCCCAACGATCTACTGGTACTCATTTCATATGTTAAATATGAAATATGATTTTACGTTAAACCGAATCAATCTGTATTTTCCTATCAACCCTATTAACTTGCACAAGTTCGTTTAAAATCTGTAATGTGGTACTAAACAAGTTATATCATATGAAGAAATATATAATTTGGTCTATAATATATCTGTAGAAATTGATCCATTAATCAAGAGCATGATATTTTTGGTTTTACTTCTATTTTTTCTGCTTATCAGATAAATAATTTTTCTTTTCTTCTTTTAAAACTTTTTGGGAAACAAGTGTTCGGGATCAAAAATATTTTTCATTATTTACGATATAAACATGTCTCTCTATACAGGAGGAATAGTGAACGACATTTTATAATGTTGAGATGACTGAATATTTAGTAGTTTAAGTGGTAAAACTTATCATTAGGATTGGAGAGGCAATGAAAAGGTTTAGAGGGATGAATAAACTCTAACAAACACGTCTTAACATTATAATTATAATGATTATGACGTTCTTAACCATCGTTTGAGTGTGGAAAACAATTTAAACAATGAAAACCCTTTTAGTTTTTGGCACCTAATAACATGATATACTTATATTATAATTGTTTATAACCATCAATTTTAAGATACTAATTAAATAACCATTTATAATGATGACTGCATATCATGATTAATTTGGTTAATGAGATAGATCGACCATGAATGATACATAATAGATTAATGATAGTAGAACTTGAATCAAACGTCGGATGATACAACGATATATAATCAGTGAATGTCTTATCATTCACATCCCAACTCCGAGTTACAATGAATTTAAATCAATCAATTGGATCAGTGTCTTAGTTTCTTCAAGCTTTCGCAACTATTTCATAAATAGAAGTAATAGATTCAATATATATGTATTTTTAAAAAAGTTACATATCCAATAGTTGTAAATGCATTAAATGCTTAATTAATAAATGCAGAAGAACTTAGTCTGCATGATATTCAAATGTGTTTGTCGAACTCTTCATAATTTCAAGTACATTAGAAATCATATTGTTGAACTCTTCAAACTTTCTGATCTTCTAATTCGGACTTGCTTTTCTACTTTTTCCAATGGGAATAGGGTGGCCAATATCTGAGCTTGTAATAGAAGAATAAGCGATAGCTCGAATAACAAAAAAATAAAATAAACATATCATGCATGATTAACATATATAATATTCTAATAAAATATTGCTTTAATAAAGTATTTATAATTTAAAAAATAATTAACATTTATTTATTTTTTATGTATATTGAGTTATTTAATATATTGGATACCGGCTACTTAGCATCAAAATTCGAGTACAAAATGCGAGACAATAATATAATAATAATTGAAGAAAGTGAGTGGAAGATGGGTTGTAATTCTTATTTGAATTTTAAAAAATAATTTATTTATTTTTATCAAACAACATTTTTTTATGAATAGGAGTCTTATAATTTATTTATTAGCGAAGATTGTTTTAGAAATTAGACATACTTTGAAATTAAGTTTCCAGCAAAAACTTGTGTGACACGGTCACACGGATCATATTTTGTAACACAGATTTTCTATTTGAGACATCCATGAAAAAATATTACTTTTTATGCTAAAAATATTATTTTTTATTATGAATATCAGTATGATTGACTCGTCTCACAAGAGACCTACTCAAAAATTTATCATATACATACATAAAATATAATATAATATATCATATTATAACTATGCAAAAATCAACCAAAATCACAAGTTTAATCTAACCACCCATATTAAATAATATCAAGATACCCATCTCCAAAAAGTATAATATCATATCTTTCACAAATAATTTTTTTAATTTTTTCAAAATTGAAATTTTTAAGCACAAGCAGAATCACTGTACTAATATCATACAGTATACTCTCTCCTCAATGAACACACACACTGAATAGTATATTTCTTTCTTCTCTTCCCTTTGATCTGCAAATTTTCTGACACTGTTAATTAATACTATTTCATTTCATAATCCATTCAGCATTCACTCAATCACCATTGCCTCCGCCTCTCTTCTATTTATTGTAACCCCACATTGCTTCAGAGTATCCAATCTTTACTTCTTTCCCTGTACTACAGTATTTGATCCAATCACTAAATAATACTGTGTTTTACTTGCTGGGAATTCTTCTTGTTGTATAAAAAAATTTCTCATTTGTGTGATCAGACGTTCAGGTATGCCTCTCTCATTCCTCCGTTCTTCTGCATTCTCTTTTTCAATATTTTACCTTCTGTTAATTGGTTTTTTTTTTAAAATATTTAAATATATATCTTCATGATTAAGTGCTCGTGTTTCCGAAGTTTCGATCTTTCATTGATGGGATGTTACGAAAATATCGTTTGAGTGTGTTTGCGTGTGAAAATCCAAGCTTTTCTTCCAATTTTATATGTGTAAGTTGTAACATTCTTGCCGAGTATCTCTCTGTGTTTGTGTGTGAAAATCCAAGCTTTTCTTCCCGAAAGATGCTCAAGTCTTGCTTGTTTCTTTCATGATCCACTGATTTTTTTCGACTAACTTTTTTTTTCCTTCCTTCTCTCAAGTTTCAACCTTTTCCCATTCTCAATGTCGACAAAGCACCAGGATATTCACGTAGAAAAACGCTTTGTGTGCGTTCCTTTTCTTTCCCAATATTTTTCACCTTCGCCCTTTATTAGACTAGAGTTTATTAGTTAGTCATCAGTTAGTTAACTACTCATTAGTTGGTTAGTTAACAGTTAGTTAAGAGTGGTGATCACACTCGATGTATAAAGATCGATGACCTCCTTGTAAACTGACTTGAGTTCTCATATATTTTCAATATACAAAAATGCATGATTGCACTCTGCGCAATATGGTATCAGAGCAAACGCCAATTCCAAACTGAACTCCTGCGTTACCAGCTTCCGATCGAAGATTTCCATTTCCGATCGGTTGAAGTTTTTCATTTCTGATCGAAGATTATTTCCGATTGCAGATTCAACAATTCAGTTACCAGGACTCCCGATCGTAGATTCTGAACAAAGCAGATTTTAATCGTTCCAGAATTCATGGCGAACACAGGTCCACAAGCATGGAATTTACCAATCCGATCTGTGATTGATGATCCGTCAAGCCCTTACTTCCTACACCATGCCGATAATCCAGGGCTCACTCTTGTATCCCAACAATTAACAGGTGATAATTTCGCATCATGGAGTAGGTCAATGAAAATTGCATTATCTGTTAAAAACAAATTAGGATTCATTGATGGATCGATTACAAAGCCATCAGAATCTGAGTCAAATTTAATAAATGCATGGAATCGCAACAACAACATTGTCATTTCTTGGTTGTTAAATTCTGTTTCTAAGGACATATCAGCAAGTATCTTGTTTTCTGAATCCGCTTTGGAAATCTGGAACGATCTCAAAGAGAGATTTCAACAAAGTAATGGTCCTCGAATTTTCCAGCTTCGCCGAGACCTTCTTCAACTTCGTCAAAATCAGGATTCTGTCAATGTTTATTTTACCAAGCTTAAAGCTCTTTGGGAAGAGTTGAATCAATTTCGTCCAATGTGCAACTGTGGGAAATGCATTTGTAGTGGGGTGAAGAACATCGAATCATATGTTCAGATGGATTATACTATGACATTCCTCATGGGTCTAAATGATTCATTCACACAAGTTAGGAGCCAAGTATTATTACTTGATCCTCTGCCACCGATTAGTCGAGTTTTTGCGTTAGTTGTCCAAGAGGAAAGGCAACGGGAGGTTGGAGCATATCAAGGCACACCTCTTCAAAATCAAGGTATGGCATTTATACTCAAGGGTGAACATAATCAGGCACCTCTGGGCACTCGAAAACCACAAAAATTTCAAAGAGGAAGGCCACACTGCACAACGTGTAATATTCCGGGGCACACAATTGAAACCTGTTATAAAATTCATGGTTACCCACCCGGATACAAGACCCGTTATAGACAGGGAAATAGAGGTACTGATGTCTCTGTCAATCATGTATCTGGACATGACAAGGCATCCGAGACTCGGGACAATTCCAACATTCTTCAAAATTTAAACAAAGGCCATATGGAACAATTAATGGCAATGTTTATTCAACAACTCTCGACATCTGACAAGAAAATGGATATACATGATACTGCTAGTGCTCCATCCACATCAGGTACCTGTCTCTCCATCTCAATTCCAGGTGCATTGAATATTCCTACATGTTGGATAGTCGATTCGGGTGCTTCTAGACATATTTGCTCCAATAAGGATAATTTCATTTTTCTTAAGGCCACCCAAGATTCAAGAGTGACTCTGCCTAACAATGAATATGTGGATGTGCACTTTTATGGTGATATTTGTTTGGGAGATTCTCTGGTCCTTTCGGATGTTCTATATATTCCAGAGTTTAAGTTTAACCTGCTATCCGTCAGTTGCCTTCTTGATCGCACACCGAATATGATAATTTTTAATTCTGACTCATTCATGATTCAGGAAATCAACACACAGAAGACGATTGGCAAGGGTAAGCGCATAGAAGGGCTATATGTTCTGGACTCAAAAATGATGCATTCTGGCATTCATCTTAATCTGGTTGGGACTCATCATACTTGGCACCAAAGACTTGGGCATCCCTCAATAAAGGTCATGCAACTTCTGAAGTCTCATCTAAAGTTTGAAGTAAATAACTCCTGTCATTCCAGAATCTGCAATATATGTCCATTAGCTAAGCAGACCCGTTTACCATTTGTTTCACAGCATAGAATATCTGATTTTGCTTTTGAACTAATACATTGTGATATTTGGGGGCCTTACCATGTTCCTACATGTAATAATCAGCGATTTTTTCTGACGTTGGTTGATGATCATACAAGATTCACATGGGTTTTTCTTCTACAACATAAATCTGAAGCAAACATGATTGTCTCCAGATTTTGTACCATGATTGAGACACAATTTCATGCCAAAATTAAGATGTTCCGAACTGATAACGCAAAAGAACTAGCCTTTACTGATTTATGTGCACAAAGAGGGATTCTACATCAGTTTTCTTGCGTTCAAACTCCACAACAGAACTCTGTTGTGGAGAGGAAGCATCAACATCTGCTTAATGTGGCTCGTTCACTGTTTTTCCAATCCAAAGTCCCTATATCATTTTGGAGTGAATGTATACTAACAGCCACGTACTTGGTGAATCGCATTCCATCACCATGGACGGAAAATAAATCACCATATGAACTTCTCTATCACCAACCGGTGGATTATGCACATTTTCGAACATTCGGTTGTCTCGCTTTTTCGTCCACTTTGGCAGCAAATCGAGATAAGTTTATGCCAAGAGCTCGTATATGTGTATTCCTTGGCTATCCTCCGGGCATCAAAGGTTATAAATTAATGGACATTGAGAGCAAGGAAATTTTCATCTCACGGGATGTGAAATTTCAGGAATCCATCTTCCCTTTTCACTATCTTTCTCCTAAGGACAGTGTTTGTGATCCATTCCCAGATATTGTCATTCCTAGATCAGCAGCAATGGATGCTTCTGCTCATTTGGACATCACTTCCTTGTCATCTATACCACCAGTAGCCGTGATTCCTGATGCATTCCCTGGTTCTTCTGTTGATTCACCTGACCCAACACATTTAGTTCCCACTCGTACATCCACAAGAATATCTCGACCACCCTCCTATTTAGAACATTATCACTGCCATATGATACAGCATCACTCTGCTCCTTCATCATCAACTACATACCCTCTCAGCAACTACATCTCGTATGCGACTTTATCTCCTTCCTATAGGAACTTGGTGCTTAACATATCATCTCAAGTTGAACCACAATTCTATCATCAAGCTGTGCGTTTTGATCACTGGAGACGAGCTATGCAAGATGAACTTGATGCAATGGATGCAAATAATACTTGGTCAGTGATTCCACTTCCTTCGGGCAAACAGACCATTGGATGTCGGTGGGTCTACAAGATCAAACACAACTCTGACGGCTCCATTTCTCGATATAAAGCTCGATTAGTCGCCAAAGGATATACTCAACGTGAAGGAGTGGATTTCTTTGAAACTTTTTCTCCAGTTGCGAAATTGGCCACCATCAAAACCATTCTAGCATTAGCAGCAAGTCAAAATTGGCACCTTGCCCAATTAGATGTTAATAACGCATTCCTTAATGGTGACCTTTCTGAAGAAGTTTATATGGACCTTCCGTTAGGCTACCAGTCGAGTGATACTTCTCTCCCAACAGGAATCAAATCTGTCTGTCATCTTCATAAGTCCATCTATGGATTACGTCAAGCATCAAGACAATGGTACACCAAATTTTCCAATGCCTTGCTCAACTCAGGATTTGTTCAATCCAAATCCGATAATACATTGTTCACAAAGGGCTCGGGCTCTAGCTTTATTACTTTGTTAGTTTATGTTGACGACATCATCATTGCCGGTCCCTCAATCCATGCTATTCAACAGCTGAAATCTACTCTTCAAAGCCAATTCAAACTCAAAGATTTGGGGGATCTCAAGTATTTTGTTGGTCTTGAGATAGCTAAATCTTCGACTGGCATTTATCTTTCCCAACGTAATTATGCATTACATCTTCTTGAAGACACTGGTTTTCTTGCATGTAAACCTACCACTGTCCCGATGGACCCTCGATCACATCTTAATTCTGATGATGGTGAACCTCTTGCTGATATCACAACATATCGACGTCTCATTGGACGCCTTTTGTACCTCACTCTAACACGACCGGATATAATGTTTGCAGTTCACAAACTCAGTCAATATGTTTCCCATCCACGTACCTCACATATGCATGCCGTAAATCAAGTTTTGAGATACATCAAATCCAATCCGGGCCAAGGAATTTTTTTCTCAGCATCATCCTCCATCCAGCTACGGGCATTCTCTGATGCGGATTGGGCAGCTTGCAAAGACACACGCAAGTCGATAACTGGTTTTTGTGTTTTTCTTGGTGATGCTCTCATTTCATGGAAATCAAAGAAGCAATTGACAGTCTCTCGTTCCTCAACCGAGGCCGAATACCGAGCATTGGCCACTACTACCACCGAGATACTATGGCTCACACAATTGCTCAAGGACTTACAATTTAAGGTTTCAACCCCAGCTGTGATTTTTTGTGATAATCAATCGGCTATCCACCTTGCCAACAACCCTATCTTCCATGAACGAACCAAGCATATCGAGATTGACTGTCACTTCATTCGCGAAAAGATCAAGGATGGGTTCGTTAAATTGCTACCGATCAGTTCTCATCTTCAATTAGCTGACATGTTTACAAAACCTTTACCATTCTCCACTCTTTCGCATCTGATGTCCAAGATGTCTATAAAAAACATTTATAGTACCTCTTGAGGGGGGCTATTAGACTAGAGTTTATTAGTTAGTCATCAGTTAGTTAACTACTCATTAGTTGGTTAGTTAACAGTTAGTTAAGAGTGGTGATCACACTCGATGTATAAAGATCGATGACCTCCTTGTAAACTGACTTGAGTTCTCATATATTTTCAATATACAAAAATGCATGATTGCACTCTGCGCAATACCCTTTTCTCTCTTTTACACGGTCAAATATAGTTTTTTTATGCAGAGTCTGACATATACAACAAAAACCTCTTTTTGACTCTTCTTTGCCTGAAGAAAGGCTATTTCCATTCCGTCGAAGCCTCTTTATAGTCTTCTTTTTCTTGCAAATTAATACAGTTCTAACATAGGAAACTTTTCTGTTTTATGCTTTGGATTCCCACTTGTTTTCCTGACTCGGACTGGGCGAGTTCGTTCTGCTCAGAGTCAACTCGAGAAATGGTTTCGGGATTTGGATTATTTTTCTATTTTTTTCATAGAGACGTTGCGGGTTTAAAGAGGAACGAGTCCTAAAATATTGCTATTTTATTGATTCTTTTTATTAATGAAAAAAGTGTACCATTTTCTCTTAAACATTTTGCGACTAAAACGCCAGAATTCTGGCAAATGTCGAGTCTTGAATTCAATGTATTTATTGTTGAGTCTTCCTAGTCTAGTTAGTATGAACAGTCTATAGATTTATTACACCTGCACTGCATGTGATTGCATTTCATGTGTTGGAACGCCAATGTCCTAAGTTTCCAACATATCAGCAAACTGTAGTTGTCCGAATTTGAAAATCAAGAATCTAGTGGTCCTATAAAAATTCACTTTCACGAATTTACATTGCTGCGGGTAAAAGATTGGTTCTTGTGTCTTTTTTGCCAACCTAATTTTGGTTTCAGTTTCTGCATAGCTTTTTCACTTTCTTAAATGTCCATTAAAGACATTATTTTTTCTTTCTTTTGTGCTTAGGTGTGGTGAGAACTGAATAGCATTTGAATCCACTAATCAATTACCAAACAGGATTGAAAATGATCATGAGGAGGAGACTAGCTTGTTGTTCCAGAGACAGGGAAATGAGCCTTGATTTTGATGAACAAGAGAGTAAGTTCCAATTTCTTGTCTTTTGACTGGCTTAAATTATATAACAAAGGTAAAAACGGCAAACCAGTAGTAAATGGATCCTCTAAGAGCAAGTTCACGTGGCATATTGCATGACCGTTTGATTCAAGTGCACCGTGCACGAGTGTAGAATAGAAGAATGTCATATGATTTAAGTGACTCAATCAGCTAATTTACGAGATTTGTGGAAAGAGGTCCATATTGATGTTTGTAGTTGATGTATACTAGACTAGAACATGGATTGCTTCGCAAATAATCTATATCGAGAGAGACTGTTAATGGTATTAAGCCTTTACATATTGCGAGTCCTCTCCTAAATGGTCCAGACCAAGAAAGATCTGAATATTTGTTTGGTAAGGATGATTCCTCTTTTCTACGGTACATTTGCTACGTAATGCCCTTTTTATTTGTGGTGAAGCTACAGCGCCATGTGCATTTTTTTCCAAGTGGGGTAGCTCTATTAGTTCTTAAATTTACACATTTATTTCACAGTCAGAAGTAGTTGTATGCCTCCTTTGACTATTAAAAAGATATTCAAAATACAAGTAAAATAGTAGTTGAGAGGTTATTTTCATAGTACATGGATCTTGATTCACTTATAACTTTAGAGTTATTTCATCTATTAAAGGGTTATTTCTCATTTTCTTTTTTAAAATGATAATTACTGGAAGAGGCCATCCTTTATTTTGATGGGATTGAACCATTGAGGCTCCCAAGCATTTCTGATTTAACTTTTCAATGCTTTTGAAATTGAAAGGGAAAAAGCTTTCAAAACTTTATGATAAATATCATTGTAGAGTGATAAAGATTTATCAATAATTGTCCGTGATGGAGGCTGGCTGGAAATTGTATGGCCCCTTGCTTATTATTTTATTGACATACACGGTGGACCTCACACTTATAATATTGCATTAAAATCACCATTACTATTTCATTTGAAACTATACTTGCATTTTCTCAATATATGTTGTATCTTTGTGGAGACAAGAAAGTCATTGTTCTCCCACATGTATTTACAAAAAAATGTTCCTTTATTTAAATAATGGCATACATGTGTAATGAAGATTCACTTACTTCTCCATCTATTACAAGTTCTCTGTGTTTTTGTGTCAAGTTTTTGACTTTTAAATTGAAAGTATGACTAAATAATGCCCTCCGTAAGATCCATTTAATTGCAATTGTTTTATTCTAGTAAGTTAGTGACTTGGCTACTAACTCCAAAGAGTAGGTTGCCCTTGCTCTTTGGTAATCTAGATGTTGAGATGTCGGCCTAACTTCTTGACAAAATACAAAAGTTTGTGGATACAGTTGAATTTCCAGCTCTTTTTCGTGTTTTTTCCTTTCAAGCTGAATCTTTGTGTATCATAGTAGAAAAATGACATCTACTTTATTTCTCCGTCTATGTGATAAGTGAACCTAATATCTTTGGTAATCTGTTTCTTGTTTCACTACTGCTGCTAGATTATAACATGCAGCTGGTGGATAATAATTCATGTGTGTAGGCTTTTGTGACTTCTTATCAAGAATTCGGACAATGTTTCTTGTGTTCTCATCTGTGTATGTTGATTCCTTGCAATTCATGTCATTATAACGTTGTTTGTTTAATATCCGATTTGCTTCTTTGATGCTGGATGCCTCCAAGAAAATTGGTGCACCCAGCATTATCATATGTTATCCATTTAACTTGTAATCTATTTTTTAAAAATAATCAATGACTTTCTGTTAGAAACAGTTGAAAATTGAAATCCTGTTGAATGAACTGGCCAGTATCGATTAATTTGATACTAGACATGGGAAAAAGGTTTTATTTATTAAAAATCTGTACCACTAGTAGATAGTTGTTATGTTCAATCCTTTTATGTCGCAGTCACCAGAACATGAAAATTTGTTTCTGTACCACTCTGACATGATAGTTTTTCCAAGGGTAAGCCCCCACAGCATGAATAACTAAATTGAGGAATGAATATTCAGGAATAATGAAATATAATGGTCTGGAGAGCTGCATTATCAACAGTCATCCCTATGATAATGAAAGTGGCACAAGCAGAGGCGAAGGGTGCATCACAGATTCCTTCGACGATGACTCTAGCTACTCTTCTAGCAATAATGCTTTTGGATCATTCTCTTCTCTGTCGGAGATAATGAAGAAAGATGATCAGTGTCAAGATGAATGGAAATCTTCAGCAAGATCACAACACCTCCGTGAAAAAGAAAAACTAGACTATACTGGTCGGTTTTCGGATGCTGAATCATTGAAAGAGACATTTGCCAAGCTACTGCTTGGGGAGGATCTTACTGGAGGTACCAAGGGAGTTTCTTCTGCATTAGCTTTATCCAATGGAATAACAAATCTAGCAGGTGCCTAACCAACTTATCACTCATCTGGAATCAATTTGTCAATCAGTTTAATCTTCTTAATGTCGTTTCAAATCGGATTTTTCGCAGCTTCTGTTTTTGGTGAGCTTTGGAAGTTGGAGCCACTGCCTGAGGAAATGAAAATTAACTGGCATAAAGAAATGAATTGGTTGCTGTCCCCGACTAACTATATGGTTGAGTTGGTTCCAGCGAAACAA
Source organism: Primulina eburnea (assembly GCF_022965805.1). NCBI lineage: Eukaryota > Viridiplantae > Streptophyta > Magnoliopsida > Lamiales > Gesneriaceae > Primulina > Primulina eburnea. The sequence goes on along the minus strand of NC_133115.1, from coordinate 1,241,601 downwards.
AGTGGCATCAATGGCCTAACACTGGAGGTTTTTCATCTTTTCACCGAGTCAAAGGTCATGTCCTCCTTTGTTGGTTCATCCTGCTAATAAAATCACTGGTTTTGGTGCAGATAATGACCCCAAAAGCTCGAGCAGACATCCGTATGAATCTTCCGGCATTGCAGAAGCTGGATTCCATGCTCATTGTATGTGGTCTCTTCATTCATAAATCAATTCTTTTTCCTGTTCAACCTATAATTCACTTGTTTGATTTCTTAACCCTCTAGGACACACTTGATTCAATGACCAATACAGAATTTTGGTACTCAGAAGTAGGAAGCCGAGCAGAAGGAAGAAGCCGGAGTGGTGGGCAGAGCCAAAGATGGTGGCTTCCATCTCCTCAGGTACCTAAAGTTGGACTCTCGGACAGAGAAAGAAAGAGATTATTGTATCAGGGTAAATTGGTCTATCAAGTATTCAAAGCTGCAAGATCGATCAATGAAAATGTTTTGGTAGAAATGCCAATTCCTGTTATCATCAAGGATGCACTTCCAAAGGCAAGAAAGATTTAGAAATTTCGAGATTTTAAATAGCTGTTGCCTGATATGTTCTTTGATTTCTTTTGTTACTTGATCCAGACACTTTTTCTGTATTCATCTCTTTCTTTTATGCTTGATCTGCCAAATGGAAGCTTGAAAATATTTAATTTTAATTTTTCGATGATGTTGACTCCCATTCCTATCTATTGTTTCAGTCAGGAAAGGCAAATCTTAGCGAGGAACTCTTCAAGATATTGACTGCAGATTCAACCTCAGTGGATGAAATGATCGATTGTTTAAATCTGAAATCTGAACAAGGTGCACTGGAAGCTATTAACAGATTAGAAGCAGCTACACTTTCATGGAAAGAGAGAATCAACGAGCAATCCATCAAAAAATCTCCCGTCCAAAAATCATGGTCTTTTGTTAAAGATCCATTATCTGAGCTGGATAAGACAGAGTCATTGGTGTATCGAGCAGAAATGCTTCTGCAGCAGCTCAAGAACAGATTCCCAAATCTTCCACAAACATTCCTTGATGTCACAAAAATCCAATATGGCAAGGTCAGTTATGATTTACTTTACCAAGAAATTTCAAATTTCTCGACTCATTTACCATCAGAGATTGAAATTATTTGTTTGGTTATTTGTAGGACGTGGGGCACTCGATTCTTGAAGCATATTCCCGAGTTCTAGCCAACTTGGCATTCAGCATTCTGTCTCGAATAGGAGATATCCTACAAGAAGATGTCATCAGCAATCCAAATTCGCCAGTGGCAATGTCACACCTTGTTGGAGCTAAGATCCCTGGAATATCAGACAGCCCCATGCTTGATCGAGTGAGACACTCCCTGATTCATCAGTTAAATAACACTGATAAAAAATCTCGCAGTTCCGATGTTGAAACTCAGTGTGAAGAAGCTAAAATATGTTCTGTGACAGCAACACCAAGTCGAAGCCGTGTTTGGTGCATTGGTAGAGAGGCTTGCCACAGTATGTCAGCACTGAATTCTCCATGAAAAATCAGAGTTTTGTAAATAATACTATGATCTTTGTGCTGAGCAGAAAAGCTTAATTATTCGCCATGAAAAACCGAGTTGTTGCCATTTGATATCTGCTGCAGATGGCAATGGTTATGAGTTTCACTCAGTTATATATGCACTCTGAGAAGAAAAGTGACATCTTGCATACCAAACACGATGGATCATTTCTAAGCTATGAAGGGTTTTAAAAATACGACATTTGATGATATTTTTTTAAATGTTTTTTGCCATAGTTGATTTTGTGATATTTTTCAAATATGAAAATGTAATGATTATGTCACATATTTCTACGAGCTTTACAGGTAATATCTGTCAACAAACGAAATGTGGAAGCCATATCCGACACAAGTGAATATCATATTTCTGACCATATTCGATATAGTTCATTACTGTATGTTTGTTGCATACATTTCGACCACGTATCTGACTTGAGTGACAAAGAGAATTTATCCAGAGAAACTTTGACGGCTTCTAACATGGTTCTACCCGGTAGTGATCATGGTTAGAGTGTGTGTAATTGTTAAAACACGCTTCATGATCTTATACTTGTGATTATTTGAATCGCTTTAATTTTTGTGATTCTATCTTCTTGATCTTGGCTAGCAGTAGTAGCATAACTTATACATGGTGATGACTATACTTCATTTTTTTTATATAAAAAATAAATAGATTAAGTACAATTTTTTTAATTTATATTATTAAATCTTGTATAAATATCAATCTATCACCTCCTCGGAGGTTTCAAAAAGTTTTGGATTCTCGAGTGTATCTTGTGTTTTCCGGATTTTTCTGAGAGGTCCAAGTTTTTTCAATCGAAAAGTATAAACTGTTTAAATAAATTTTAACTTAAATTCTAATTTTAAAAGTTCTAAACTCTTAAATCACTAAATACATAAATAAGACTTTTAAAATACTAAAAACTAAATAAATTATTTAAAATGTCTCATCCTTACCTTAAAATAAAATAACACATTTTAAATTGCTAAAAACTTTCAGATTTTCAGTAACCATAATCGTAATCAAGACCACCTATTTTTGAAGAAGAGTGTACAGAATATTTAAAAATATATTGTTGAGAAAATATATGTTTTAATATTTCTTATAAAACTCGAATTTAATTTAAACATACATGAAAGGATAAAAAATGCGATCAAACTAAAAATAGTAAAAATATACATATAAAAAAACTATAAAGCAATAAATATAACTTACAGGATATGTATGCTCTTTTTAAAAAATATTTCTAATATAAATACTTAACAATATGTACTATTTTCATAAAAAATCTAAAATTTCAAAGGGAGGAGGCATAAGGTATTTTTGTAGCAGATAACCAAGCATCTCCTTGAAGAAAATTCCTCACAGTATATTTCAACACTTCATTTTCATCAATAAGATGAAAACCCTTCCATTTAACCCTTCCAGATGTAGTGGAACCCGATCCTGAATTTCCATATTCCGCATAATAAACAAGATCGGTATTCTTATCCCACTCCAACCACCCCTCCGAATCAATATTTTCTAAGAAAGTATTAATAACAACCGTTCGAGAATAGTTCCCCCAAGGCCTTCCAAGATATATTTTCACTATTGAACCGTGTTCAATTAACTTGGAGAGTTCTCTAGTGGTTGTTATAGTCGAATTTTGTATCACAATACCTGTGTTGGAATTGGGATTTTCTCGTTTTTCAGCTACAATAGTTATTATATTGTATCTCGGACGTCTGAGATAAATCCGACAGTGTTGTAAAATGGCTATCGGATCGCCGAATATCATGTCGACCGTTCCATATATGTCGCATTCTTTGAAAAATTGTAAGCCTCTGCTTATGTAGAGTGTATCTTGATAGCCTTCAAAACTACATCGGTAGAAAACGGAGTGATTTGATTGTGACATCAAAGCAACCGCTTGCGCTACCAAGCGTCCCGCGGTGTTTCTGAAAGTGATTCCTTGTGCAATGAATCCATTTCCAAAGACCCCTACAATTTAGAAGAAATTTAAGACAAAGTAAAATATATTTATATTTTAAGGTACTAGAAAAATGCACGTGCGTTGCACGTAAAAACTTAAACTGCTGAAAATATATGTGCGAAATTTTGATAATATTTAAATGAATTAAAACATGACTAATAACATTTATCAACTAAAATAAACTAAGCCATAAAAAATAAAATAATCATGACCATAGACGGTATATGAATAAGAGACACTTTCAAATATTCTTCTTGGTTGATTTTGAGAACTCAACAACTCTTTGTCGTAGTTTGTTATTATATGCATATAACTATTTTGATATGCTCAGCAAATATCTGATCGTATTTAACATATATTATGTTATTTACAATCCTTATCCGGGATCTGACATGCTCATAGTTTGCTTCTTTATCACGACATTTTTTCGGTTTTCTACATTGTTTTTATCTGATAATCTTATTTTTCTGGCTATTTTTTTGTTGTTAAATGATTTTTCAGCTTTTGACAATCATCAACTATAACAACTAAGAAAAAATGCTTTTATTCGCGATAAGTTTTCACTGTGACTAAAAGTATGTATAACTTATATTCTTCAACAACATAACGAATGAATGGTGTTGCACCTTCTTCAAATATTGTGATATTTGTGATATCATTTTTATATATTTAGTATCAATATTATAAATATATAGCTGTAAGATTAATAAATTTTTAACAACTATTTCTCAATCACTGTGAGAAAAATACTTGAAATCTCTTCAAATGGTTATATCTTTAAATTGTGTCCTCATTTAATTTGACGCAATTCAAGAAAGTCATCTTCATCTTCATTTTTTGGAAGCTTTAAAATAATGATTGTGTGCATCATGTCATGAGGATGATATAGTTTCAATCTCATTTGTTGCGTTTAGAACGTAATATTATATTATTCATTGAAACAAAATAAATTTTCTTCTATCGAGTTTATATTTTGTTTTATAATATTTTATATCTCGTGGAACGATATACAAACTTAATTATTGTATTTTAAAAATCTTGAGAAGAGATACGAATAATGTAATTAAGATATGCATATGAGATATCATTCAAATATATGTCAAAGTATTTATCTTATTCAATATCTCATCTAATAATATAACCATTTAGATTTCATGGACGAGGAGTTTTCTATGCTACCATCATATATGTTATGAATTAGTGGTTAGACACTTTGACTAAAAAAAAAAGACAAAAACAATCTCGTAGTCACATCGAAATATATCGAGATGATATTGGAGGAAATAAAGTGAAACTGGCTTAATGTCTCAATAAAATACACAAAATTAATCTATTATATTGTGTCAACAAAGTTTTAGAATTGTTCTCATACCATTATAAATAGAATGAGAATTATGCACAATTTGTTTTTTATGTATTTTTTTCTGAATTAAGAATTTTTTCTTTTTGAAAACTATTTTATTGAGAAATATTGACATTTTATATGACATTCATATGTCGGACAACCATGAAGTAACAACATAATCATTATATAACACTTAATGTACACATACAATTTTTCAATTTCTTCTTCATTGTGCTTCGTTTAAATTTAAATCTGAATCATTCTTGATCTTAATATTTTGCTTTAAATATGATTTAATATATATGTATATGTTTCATGTTACTTAGTTGAACCTAATTTCAAATATCTATAAAAAAAATGTGCTTGAATTATATCATACAGAAATTAGGACATAGTATGTAGGACCGAGCGCTTGCCGCTTTACCAAAATCTATAGTTAGTAGTAATGGTGCAACTCAAATATTTTAAACTGCACAGCAGCTCAAGCACCACGGTTCGGCCGCTCTACCAAGCAGGAACAATTATTGCACCTAACAATCTCCCTCTCAATAATTGCACTATTCGCAATCAATGAGAATCGAACCCGTGACCTTGGCTCTGATACCAATTGTAGGGCCGAGCGCTTGCCGCTTTACCAAAAGCTATAGCTAGTAGTAATGGTGCAACTCAAATCTTTTAAACCGCACAGTAGCTCAAGCACCACGGTTCGACCGCTCTACCAAGCAGGGACAATTATTGCACCCAACATAGTAATACACAACATTATTTTTTTTATTTAACATGTCTATTTTTTTTTTTCATTCACTATGTTTGTCTTAACTTTTTTGTTCAAAATTTGACGCATTTCGTAGACTATATATATGAAAAACCAAAAAATTATATAATTCACAGAAACCATTTATTATTCTCTTCGTAGAACAGAAGACCCAAAATACGTGGCTTTGATTGGTATACTCTCATACTTATTTTTATAAACAACAAGACACATCATATAATATCAGAAAAATCAATTACCGCCAACAATACTAACCAAAACGAATAAAAAAAATCATAACACAAACAACCTCGATAAGGAAAAAATGATAACTCAAAGTTTAAAAATAATTTATTTAGTACAATAACAAAGAAATTGAAGTATATACGAGAAATAAAAAGCATAAATCACTCTCAAATTAAATATTAACTCATATTATTCATAATTTGTATAAATTTTCCAATATTTTTTTCAAATAAAGAGAAGACGCCTTATTAATGTCATCGTTTTATAGATATTCATTCCACTTCTTTAAAAAACACAAATGAAAAATGGTGCCTTGAAATCATAAGAAAACCATTTAGAAAAGGAGCCGTAAAAATATAATACAAAGTCACACAATTTTTCTTAAACCATAGAAAAATATTATACTATTGACAAAATATATCTAGCAACAACAAAGCATGTGTTAACTTGTGATATAATTAAAACTTGGAATCATGCATAATCATTGAATTAGAACAAAATCGCATGCGAAAAATCTACTGGATATTATATATTTTAATAATTTATCCATATTTGTCGTTCATCAGATGACTCTTAGACCTACCAAATTTTGTAGTTCACCTATTATTTTCATAATAAATAATATTACAAAAATAATATAAGCAAGAACATAAAAACTCAAATTAAAATGTCTTCTATCAATCTAAGTAAAAAAAAAAATTGATTAGAAAATATAATAATGTCGTAAAAAAATTAAATATTGATTTATGGACAGAAGTTTGGAAATACAATTGTCTCAATAAATAAAAAATATTATCTCTTGATATTCTGAGACATAACGTAAAAATGAAGAAATATTTCAATTTTTTTAATATTTTATAAGTCACTTCAAACTAAGTAATCTAAGCAAACAGAAAACATGCATTATGTGTTTAAAAATTAACAAAATATCTCAACAATAAAAAATTGAAAAATAACCATTTTTGTTGGATATTTGATTTTGTTTCTCTTTTCTTCGTGCAAACAACAAATCACATAAACAATCCAAAAACAATTACATGATCAATACAAATGACATATAACAATCAAACATGTTAACGCTATGGTAAAAAAAACTCCTCATTGCAAGAACACAAAATGATCAAATGGAGCATATTATTTAGTAATATTTATTTAGCAGCATTTATAAAAAAAAATTGACTAAATAACTTAAAAACAGTGTTTGAAATCACTTACATACAAACATTTCTCTCAATCACATATCTATATTGACACATAAAGAGTTTGAAAATATTTTTATTCTAAATGGGAGAAAGAAATTTTGTATGACATTAATATTTATTAATAATTTATTTTTATTCAGTCCGACTCATCTCCCTTTGTCTTCCTATTATTATTTGACGGCAATATATAAATTTAAATAATTAAAATTAAATTTAAATTTAAATTAAAATAATAATTAGTTTGATTGAGTTAAATACACTATTAATGATCTTATTAAACTAAGATAAAAAAATGACTTAAATAACGACATTAACATGACAAATTGTAAAACAAAAAAAATAATATAATAGTAAGCTTACAAATGAAAGTCATAAATTTAATAGATTAATTAATAGATATTATATTATTTAGTAATATGTATTTAGCATCATATATTGAAAATTGATTAAATAACTTGAATGTTTGAAATGAAATCACTTACATACAAACATTTTCTCTCAATCACGTATTTTATTGATACATAAGTAATCTATATATATATATATATATACATTCTAAATGGGAAAAAAATGTTTTATATGACCTTAATATTTATTAATAATTTAATTTTATTCAATCACACTCATCTCTATTTGTTTTCCCATTATAACATTAATGTTCGTAACATTAACAATTTATTTAAATTTATAATATTATGATAGTGATTTTCTGTGAATTTGATGTCAATGTAAATATTAAAGTAAATAATTAAATTTAAAAATAAAAACATATTAATGATTATTATTAAATGAATAGATGAAAAAAACAAAAAAAATAAATATGTAATTATGATAGTGATTTTATGTGAATTTGATGTCAATGTAAATATTAAAGTATTTAATTTTAAATTTAAAATAAAAATATATTAATGATTATTATTAAAAGAATATATGAAAAAGAAAATATGTAGTAATTAATTTTAAATTTTAAAATAAAAATATATTAATGATTATTATAAAATGGATAGATGAAAAACAAACAAAAAAATAAACATGTATTTATTATAGTGATTTTCTGGGAATTTGATGTCAATGTAAATATTAAAGTAATTAATTTTAAATTTAAAAATAAAAATGTATTAATGAAATGATTATTATTAAAAGAATATATGAAAAAGAAAACATGTATCAATTATTATTATTAAATGAAGGTAAGAATATTTAATTATTATTAAAAGAATATATGAAAAAGAAAATATGTAGTAATTAATTTTAAATTTTAAAATAAAAATATATTAATGATTATTATAAAATGAATAGATGAAAAACAAACAAAAAAATAAACATGTATTTATGATAGTGATTTTCTGGGAATTTAATGTCAATGTAAATATTAAAGTAATTAATTTTAAATTTAAAAATAAAAATGTATTAATGAAATGATTATTATTAAAAGAATATATGAAAAAGAAAACATGTATCAATTATTATTATTAAATGAAGGTAATAATATTTAATTAAATTATTATTATTAAATGAAAGTAAGGATATTTATGTAAATTCACAATTCACATTCATATATTTAGATTAGTATATATATATATATAGATATAAATATAGACTAAACATCGACATATAAATTTATAATTTCTTATTTTCTGTTTTGTTAAACATAAATTTTTTTTTGTATTATTTGTAAAAAAACTAAGATTATGAAAAATATAATTAATACATAAATTGTAAAAATAAGTTCGAAACATTTGTTAGTATAATTTTTTGTATTATTTATTTTAATAAAAGAATGTATAACACTATTACTATTATTTGTAAGGTATTTTCACAAAATCAATTAATTTTATAAATAATATTATTACATATTGTTTCGAATCATTAGTTGTTGAATAAATACTTTGATATTATTTGTAGTCATGCCATGAAAGTGAGTGAAAGAGTAATAAATAATAATCAGTCAATGGATTAATAATTAACTAATTACATAAAAGGAAGAAAAAATATCATTAGAGTACAATTTTAATGAGGATAATAGAAGAAATTCACAATTCAATCCGTATATTTATATAGATATAGATATAGATTATAACATTATGATAGTGATTTTTTGTGAATTAGTATAGATTAAGAATTTATTTAAATTTTTAACATTATGATAGTGATTTTTTGTGAATTTGATGTCAATGTAAATATTAAAGTAAATAATTTTAAAATTAACAATAAAAATATATTGATATAGATTATAACATTATGATAGTGATTTTTTGTGAATTAGTATAGATTAACAATTTATTTAAATTTTTAACATTATGATAGTGATTTTTTGTGAATTTGATGTCAATGTAAATATTAAAGTAAATAATTTTAAAATTAACAATAAAAATATATTAATGATTATTGTTAAATGAGTAGATGAAAAAATAAATAACCATGTATTTATTTATAATAGTGATTTTCTTGAAAAAGTGAGTGAAAGAGTAATAAATAATAATTAGTCAATGGATTAATAATAATAATTAACTAATTACGTAAAAGGAAGATAAAGTGTCATTAGAATACAATTTTAATGGGGACAATAGAGGAAATTCACAATTCAATCCATATATTTATATAGATATAGATTAATTAAAAACATATAGAGGTGAAATCTCGATTACCAAAAAAAAGGTAAAAAAATTATCATAGTGATTGATCTCAGCCAAATAAGAGTATGTCTCTTGTGAGACGTGTTAGAATTTTTCTCAACATCATGTTTTTTATGTATACATGAACATGATAAAACTATATGCGAAAATAGATCGAATGTTATCTCCGGTCATTGAAATTTTTTTATTTGTCTGCTTTTCCTCTCGGTTGATGCCTTCTAAGCACTCCACCCTCTCAATAGATGGTGTATATTTCTTTATGAGGTGTGTATGCTTAGAGACCTCAATAGCTCTATTTATAGGTGTTTTCTCATACCATCGATGAGTGTATCGAGAGCCGAGATTCAGAAGAAGAAACGTTTAAGTATCTCAAGTTTTTAAAGTTGAGCACGTTTGTCAAAATATGTAGGCAATAGCCGTCACCAATTCCTACACGAGTCATATTTCTTACAAGACGGTCTCACGAATCTTTATATGTGAGATAGGTCAACCGTACCGATATTCACAATAAAAAAGTAATATTTTTCATAGATGACCTAAATAAGATATCCGTCTCACAAAATACAACACGTGAGACCGTCTCACACAACTTTTTGTCGTCAAATAATCGTTGTAACAAAGGAAAAATGAATCTCAAAATGCCACATACACAATAATTCAAATAAAGGGTAGTTTAATTAGTTATTTCCTATCCATTTTTTTTAAAAAAAAATAAATAAATCGAATGGTACGTACCAAAAGTCCTCGTCTCAGAGGTTGATACCTTGGAAGAAGCATACTTGTTTCCAGTAATTATGGTCTTCCCAATTCCATCGCCAATCATAGTAACATTCTCCGTATCATAGGGTATGTCTACATACTCTTTGTAAATTCCAGCTTTCACGTGTATTGTAAACCTTTGGCCACCTTTCCTCAACCTTCCCACTGCCACGACCGCCTCGTTTATGGTTCTCATGTTCCCCGAACCATCTTGCGCCACTACTACATCGGCCCGTATGACCGGTTTTGGTGCCGGTTTTGGTGCCTTTCTGGTGGGTGGTTTTCTCGGTTGATGACCGTGGCCACGTTGATGATGGTGGCCATGACCATGACCATGATGGTGGTGGTGGCGGTGGTGGTGACTGCTTCTGCGTTTGAAAACTTGATTAACATTTAGAGAAGGCTCGAGTTCGCCGTGTTCCGAAACTGTAGCATCCTCGACTAGTACTCGATCCTCCCTCGATGGTAACTCCTCCTCCAATTCAACGTCAATCAATGGTCTACAACTTGTGAGTATATTGAAATAGAACAAAAGTAGTGACGTTACGAATAAAATTCGAATAAACGACATAGTATTTCTCACAAAATTATTTCAGAGTGAATTCCAAGTTTTTATGGTTTCTATGAAGACCTTGTTTATGAGGTTATAGAATTTATTAAAGTTAAACAAATAAAATATTCTAGTTCAAGTGTTTGTGTTACAGTGAAACTCAATCTGTAGTTTTTTTTAAAAAAAAAATTGTAGCTAGTGTTTGTGTGCATCAGGATTTCTGATTTTATTTTTAAAAATAGATTATGTTATTATATATATATATATATATATATATATATATATATATAACCATACTTTACAAACTTTATACGTGAATATTCAAAATAATATAGTGTATTGTCTATAATATATTATTTGCTATTAATGTCTCAGCGTACGCGATTCGTGCTTACATACTTAGAATAATTATCGCTAATTTTTTGCATTTGTATATTTATTAGGAATGATATCTAAATATTTTTGTTATTAGGCTATATAAATTTTTTAGAATTTTAAAATATTTTTTAAATTAGATAAGATATGTTGTACCAAAGATATCGAATTTAGTTAATCAAAGGTCATCATGTTTTATAAGATAATATATATAGTAAGTATAGAAGTATTGATAAAGTTTAAAATTTGTCTTATGATCTGTTTTTTAAATAGACAGAATTATCAATTTTAAAAAAATTATGTTAAAAAAAAACTCAATTATGATAAATTTATCAAAATAAAAAAATAATTCATTTTTATCCAAATTTAAATATAAGATCTGTTCTTTATCTTATTATATATATATATATATATATATATATATATATATATATATATATATATATATATATATATATAGACACACACACACACATTATCATAAACCATTATAAATTTAAAAAATAGCTGAAATTATTCTACTTAATTACTAGAAATCTTATAAAAATCATCTCCTGCTGTTAAATTTAATATATCTCTAGATTTTTTTAAAAAAATTATTAATACAGAAATATTTTATATTTGTGCATTGGTAAATGGTACTAGCGAGTACAATTTAATTAGTATGGTTAATTAATACTGTGTTTAGCAAAGTTACAACTATTGAAATGAAACTTTTGGAACAAATTTATTACTCCAGGCTAAACAATTAATTTGTGTTATGTTAGTATAGGGTGCCCATGTATTATTAATAATGATAGATTATATTTCTAGACTTGTAGTCAAGTAAATTAATAGAAACCAAAATAGAAAATTGTTTATACCGATGCACGATCCATTTGTTTAAAAGAAGCACCTAAAATTATCATAATACATGTTCATTTCGAAGACTCTTTGATCAAACTTTTACATCTTTATATCTTTTTTTACGATTCTTTCTTCGACTAATCTTTAATTTATCTAAAAGTTCAAACTATCTTCATAATGTTTTAATTTTAATATAATTGTTAGCTTTTTTAAAAAGAAAAATCACTTTAGCACCAATTTTTTTTTTATATATTTTATGTATCACAAAAACTCCTGTGAGACGGTCTCACGAGTCAAATTTGTGAAACATATATCCTGACCACGAAAAATTATTACTTTTTAATGTTAAATATATTACTTTTTTTTGTAAATATGGACATGATTGATCTGTTTCACGAATAAAGATCCGTGAGATCGTATTATGAAAGACCTACTTTTTATGTATACGCACCTATCCAAATTTGTGCTAGTTCTATTTAACGAGTGAGCTTAATACAGTGTTTAAACCAAAGATTTATCTGAAGAAAATAGAGAGCAAACTCACTAGTATTGAAATGAAACTAATTTGAACAAATTTTTATTTTGAGCTAATAAGGAAACAAATCGGAGGAATTTGGGATATTTCCTTTCATTACGTAATGGTTTAATTACATGAGTATATATACAAATATATGAAAATAAATCTAAAATTAACAAATAAAGGAATCAAATATGTTAGTTTGTTAAGACCAAACTGCAAAAAAAGAAAGAATGCTAACATGAAACACGCCTTTTTTTGTATACATACACACACAATCACAATTAGGCAGCTGTGGAGATTCGTTCGGGGTTGAGCAGTCGCCCCGCCATGGTGGTGCGCCGAAAATGGAGCAATTAGGATCTCAGTTTCTTGTCAGGAAGTTGCCGTGGCTATATCCATAGCCTAGAGTCATCAAAATACACATCAAATATTTCACTTCTGAGTTTCCAATAACCTTAATAGCAATATCGGCACACCTGGGACTATAAATTGTTAAGAATTCAAACCAAAAGTTGGGTTATGGGACCTAGCGTAGCGAGTACCTGCTTTTCAGCATCGTTTGGCAAAAATGACGTTCCTTGGTAGCAGCTGCAGCGTCCCTCGCCCGTTCTACCGAATGCATCATCCCTTGTGTAGTTTCTCGCCATCTTAATCTCACCTTCACAATGGATGTCCAATTAGAGATCTGGACAAACGTAACTAGAGGCAGATCCAGGAAATGGATGGAGGCAATTTAGTTTATTCAAGGGGCGTGGAAACATGCATTTTCCTGTAAAATTACAATTTCATTTACGAGAAAGGGGAACGATGGCTCCCGGGCTGGATCTTTCCCTGCACATAACAAGACAAATTATGCATGTTGGCCATGTCCACACCTCGAGAACAGTGCATGCAATGAGCGTGAGCGCAAGTGTATTCATAATGTTGTCACATAGTTGAGCTTGACATAAAAAAATTAGTTCAACGTATTGTAAAATTAAAATTATACCATAAAACAAAGTTGAGCCTAGGCTGAAGGTTCATTGACTAGGCAGCCTCTCAATGAAATTGTACACTCTTAATCATTAAGGCACCACTGCTCAAAGACTCAAGACACCTTTTAAGCATTTCTTCAATGTGCGTTGGTAAAATCAAGATTAAATGAAAAATAAGTAATTCCTTTTGTTCATAGTTAATGAGTATCTGTTTTCCTATCATTTAATGGATAGCAACGTACATATCGGATATGCTGAAATTTCTTTAGATATTTAGATTTTATCATATATGGGACATCACTTCAATAAATTGCTGGGCTCACCCTTCGTCTTGTATCTAGACTCTACAATATCTATGAGCCTTATTGTGCCATACGCTCCAAGTGACTATGACATAAATGATAACAGCAGTGAAGACTCTTCCAGAGAACTGTAAACAATTTATCAGCAGTGAAGACTCTTCCAGAGAACTGTAAACAATCGCATCACCAAAAGTTTGTTAACAAGCAAGAACATAGTTCCATAAAAAATAAAAATAAAGGGTAAGTTAGGCTGACATTTCCTGGTTTAGACTTATTCACGAAATTCCCCCCACTATTTAAAAAGCTACGATCATGATCTACATATAACCATATCTTTACACATTTAATGATAAAGGCATGGAGACGTAATTATGTATTAACGTTATAGCAGGTCTTGATTTTTCAAACTGCATCTACCACCCCAACCCCACCCCAATGTTGTGATAAAAAAAAACTATATTACCTGTCACAAACTTTTCTCTTAGAAAACTCCGCAAGCCTAATTTTGTACTTCTAAACAACATGAATACAGATTCTTCACACACAAATCTTGGAATTCAGTAACATCTGGGAAGAAATGGAAAACAGAAAAGTAGAGAGGACTTAATTTATAGCCAATTTTTGATAACATGAAGGGAAAAATAATTAAATATGTAAACATCTTAACAATGGAACAAGTAAAAATCAACTTACTGTATATTCCAGCAAAATATGTGTGTGAACATAAATCCATGCCCTTGGCTTGACCTCTTATCTGACACAAGGAATTCACCTTTTTGTCATGTGATGAACTTATGATCACCATGACACTCACATCTTCAGCAAAAACATCTTCAGGCAACCTACACACGAAGATCGTGAACATTTGTTAATCATGGAAAATTGCTGTCCTGAAAGATCAAGCACCAACTATTATAACCAATTGGCAGAAATCAATATGCCTAATCTTTTATGGGTAACATATTATCTCTAGATTTTGGACTGTAAGCTGTTTAAACTTGAAGCAAGGACGATAATATTCCACAGCAATTGACGAAGCAAATTCAGGACTCTGCCAGAGTGGATAGAGCACCAAAAGGTCATTGAAAAAAAAAAAACAAAGAGGTGTATAATAAAAAATTACAAGGTGCAGTATAGGAACGAACCTTTTGACATTTGCATCGTTTCAACAGACTTAGTACCCTGCTAGTCATTTTTCGTCAACAATACTGAATTGCTCGGACATACTGTGAACTAAAGTAGTGCATCCAACTTCATCTAAATTTAGTCCTCTGACCGACATGTGATCCCAAAGGTTGAAGGGTTCATCTACTTTCCCTTCCTTGCAGTATCCCATTGTCAATGTATTGTACGTCACAGAGTCGGGAGCAATTTCCATGCTAAACATTTCGCGAAGAAGCTCAGAAGCCTCTTTCATGTTACCCAACTTACAGTAAGCATCGATAATAACAGTGTATGTTATTTTATTAGGCTGTACTTTAAATGATGACATTTCTACCAAGAGTCTCCTTGCTTCGCCCATGTTACCTATCTTACAGTACCCACTAATCAATGCCGTATAACAAATAACATCCGGAGGCAAACCCACCTTTCTCATTTCATCGAGAAGATTTTTTGCCTCAGAAACTAACCCAGCATTGCTCATTCCATGTATTAGCGAAGAATAAGTCACACACGTCGGAGAAATGCCTCGGCTTCTCAAGTCATCAAAAAGTTTAAAAGCCTCTGGCATGTTAGGGATCCTGGAATATGCTCTGATGAGTATGTTATATATGACAAGATTTGTCTCAATTTTCTGCTTGAGCAACAAATTAAAAAAATTAAGAGCCTCTTCAATTCTCTCGGCATTGCAGAAACCGTCTATCATGATTCCGTATGAATGAACATTAGGAACGAGGCCGTTTCTTTGGATTTCATGCCAAAGTGTCACAGCTTCGTCCATTTTACCCTTATTACATAATGCATGTATCAACAAGTTGTAGGTAACAATGTCGGGAGAAATTCCTTGCTTTGACATTTTCTCCTTCAGCATAAAGCCACTCTCAAATCTACCCTCTTTACAGCATCCATAAATGAATGCATTATATGTAAATGTATCCAACTTGACAGCGCTATCCAACAAACACTTAAGAACTGATTTAGCTTCTGGCATCTTTCCCGCTTCACACAGCCCATAAATTAAAGCATTTGAGGTCACCAAATTATCAGCAAATCCTTTCTCTCTCAGCATATTATATAGCTTTAAAGCTTCTGAAAGCTTATTGTTCCGGCAAATGCCAGACATCAATGTTGTCAGCAACCTGTCATTAGGCCTTAAATTCTTAGAGATCATTAACTTAAACAATACTAGTGCAGAGTCGAATCTAGAGTTTTTTAAGAGACCATTTATAACAGAGGAAACAGTACCAAGATTAATACATAAACCTCTCTCTACCATCTCATTTAAGAACTTTTCGGCAAGATCGATTTGACTGTGCTTGCAGAGTCCATTTACGAGTGTATTGAATGTAACTGAATTTGGAACAGCACCTTGTGATATCATTTCATCCTTTAACTTCAATGCAGTCATCATATTGCCCATCTTGCAATAGCCATCAATCAATGTGTTAAACACGACTTCATTCGGGACAAAGCCCTTTTCCAACATCTCTTTTAAAACACAATTGGCTTCCTCATATTTTTCAAGTTTCATGAGACCATTTATCAGCACACTGTAAGTTACAAGACTTGGGTTCACCCTATTCTCTACCATTTTCTCCTTGAGTTGAAATGCCTCTTCCAAACTCCCTTTTTGACACAGTCCATGCATGAGATTATTATAAGTAACAACATTCGGGGTGACCACTGAGTTTTCCATTTTCTTAAACAATGCAACTGCATCATCAATCCTCCCTCCTTTGCACAATGCACTTATCGCAGTACTAAACAAGTATACATCAGGCAAATAATGCTGAGAAATCATAACAAAAACCTCGTAGCTCTTGCCATATTCATTTGCCTTAACAAGTGAGCTCATCAAAAAATTGCAAGTCTTGAAAGAGGGAAGTAACCCTCGACCCATTAAAACACTAAAAACATCCAATGCAACACCAAGTCCCAAACTCACAAACTGACTAGCGTAAACATGAATCAAAATATCAAACGCTCTAGTCTCATTCTTCAAGTCTGCCAAACCCGAATATGTATCCACCAAAACAATAGCAATCTCTGTGTGTGTATTCAAAACACCATGGCCCATAGTGACGGGCAACTTCTGATCAATCAATCTAATCAAGAGTAACCGTGCTGCAGAATCAATGTTCTTGCCAACTAACAAGTAGAACAAAAGACAATAGGATCTGAGAGTGAATCTAAAACCACAAGAATTGCAGGAAAAGTAAAAAAACTTCAATACAGTAGACGGGTCCACAAAATGATGGATTTCCCACAACAGAGCATCAAACTGGTGAGGCGTAAAATTGGCTAACAAATCTTTACAATGGAAAGAATTCAAATGTGGGCCTGAAAGAATGGAGGATGCCCACTTCTTATTGTCGTGAAAACTCTGATTAAAAGCTGCTGCCGCAGGGACTGGAGCTGGATTTGACAGCCCCACTTCTTGTGAATTGGGTTTTGGCTTCTTGGGCTTTTGCAAGGGATGCGGAGCCCTTGAGGAAGAGACAGTTAACGGACGTTTGATAGGTTGAAATATCAATGCGGCGGCGGTGACGGCGGATTTGGAGACCGTCAACCTTCTCGCGTCCATACGAAAAAACCTATATTTCTGTGCAATACATCAAGTTAAGTGTCTGAATGTGGAATTTGGAATGGTGGGAACTGGGAAGGGAAGCCATGAGATATGGCGAGGTGGTTGGCGGAGCTAAAATGGCCACGAATGGTTCAAGAAACAAGCTTGAATGAGTTTGGGGTTTACAGGTCCGGATTTTCGGATCCGTCAACCAAACCCGAAAAGTTCAAAACATGAACAGAGGCATGAACGAATTGAATCGAAACAAATAAAACGAAAAATTTGAAATATCGAATTTAGCTTGAATTAGTTCTATTCTACTTCGAATTCGATTCGAAATTCGAAAATTGATTCTAATTTAATTCAAATTATTGCTCAAGTTCGAATTCAACTCTAAATATTTCGAACATATTCGCATACTATTTGAATTATTGCTCGAAAATATATAGTTTTAAATGCATTTCGCGTATTTGATCCTGATAGAATATCTAAAATTAGTACGGACATTTTAAAGAATAACTCGATCTGAACAGGTTGGTTCGGATACTCGATATCATAACCGAACGCCTATCTCTAGTAGTGAGTGAAAACACCAGTTGAAGAAAAAAAAGATGGGAACCCTAAGCTCTAAAGTCATAGCCAACTTTTTCGAATGCATCCTATCTATTAGCTTCTAGGACTCCAACAGCAACAGCAGAACTCTTGCACCCGAACCCGTTTTCCCTCCTCATTCTATTCGGGTAGCTCACATTTCGACCCGTTTTCGGGGATTCCGGCCATGTCCTTCAAATTCTGCAGGCTTTCCAGAGATCAAAAAAGGCCGGCATCTTGGGCCTGACTTTTGAGTTCAATCTCACACACTGTTGGGCTAGTAGGCCGATTTCCTTAGCCCCTTTGACCGAGTACTGGCCCGCAAGACGAGGGTCCATTATGCACCATAATCTCCGGCTATTTATTAAGTAAGGCCTACCCCAAGTAGTTCCCGTAGAACAACTCCAAAGCGGTATATGTCACTTATAGTAGTTAAATGGCCTGCATATGTTAATAATAATTTTTTGACACTAGTTCTTCAACGCACGCGTTGCGTATTTATATAATATTTTTATAATTTATTTAATTTGTATTTAAATGATGATCAAAATGTAATTACAAAAAATAGTGAGCGACTGCGGTATAATTTAGATATATGAATTTAAAAAAAAAAATAGAAAAAAAAAACCAAATAAGAATTGAATCTACAACTTCATGCTTAGAAAACAAATACTTTATTCACTAAAATACATGTGACATACATTAAAGTTTAATACTTTATTAATATATATAATTATTAAAACAAACTATGACACCAAAAGTTAGTTACTCTAAGAGTTTTAACTTAATAATATAATATAGATTTCATAATATAAATTTATGTAATAAATTATGTGTACCACCACCTTTCTAGCTACATATCGAGTCAGCAAATTTTATGTTAAATTTAAACATTCTCGAAATATTACAGTCAAATGATTATATTACAATATTTGCCGTTAACATATTTCGCCATGAAAACATGTTTTTCCTTAATTCAAAGTATGCAACACTCTTACGTTGCTTCTATAATTGATTACTTTACAAAAATTACCCAAAACTCTCCGAATTCAAACTCGAAAAAGATAAAATGAATTAAATTACAAATTATAAGTTTAATGATGAAATAATTAGTTGAAATATCTATACATGAGTATTTCTTTTATCAAATTTCGTTAATGACGACAAAAATCCGGTTAAAAGAACTAAAAGAGATGATCGGAGCAAATATAGCAGACTAAAATTGATATCGATAATACACACAAGACTAAAATTGATTACCAAAATACACATGCGAGGACTTTAAAAAATTTACAGGACTAAAATGTCACACCATATACTTCGGGACCAAAAATGCTATTTTGCCATATATATATATATATATATATATATATATATATATATATATATATATATATATATATATATATATATATAATCTATCATTTGAATGGAATATATAATCTATCATTTGAATGGAGCCGGAGAGAATACCTTATGCGTAAACTTATATATTGTTTGAATTAAAACAGAAGGAATTATATGAAATATTTTCGTGTAAAATTCGAATTTATAAATTTATGCTATGAGAATATGTTTAAAATCAAGATTATATTTAAAAATAGTGTGTATAAATTAAGGATTTTATATTTTATTATCCATATACGAGTGACTCATATGGTTTCCCTGGATCATAACTAAATATTAATGGGATTAGCTAAAAATGAATATTTATAAAATGGTGTTTTAAATAATATTTTGTAATTATCCATAATTTGAGAAGTGTAATGGCCTTAGAGTAGGTTTCATGTGAGACGGTCTCACGAATCTTTATTTGTGAGACAGATCAATCCTACCGATATTTACAATAAAAGATAATACTCTTACCATAAAATGTGATATATATTTTTTCATGGATGACCCAAATAAGAGATCTGTCTCACAAAATACGACTCATGAGAACGTTTCACACAAATTTTTACCTAAAAAGTAATAATTTTTCATAGATAACTCAAATAAAATATCTGTCTCGCCAAATACGACTCGTAAAACCCTCTCACATAAATTTTTTGCATGAACTTATAAGGAAGAATGCACGAGGAATCGAAGGACATGACATGCTCTCTTTAGCTACCCAACCACTCTACTTAATAGGGGCATATTTATATTTAATTTTGTTTTGGTCTTTGGATTTATTTGCAGATTTTCTTTTGTTTCTTGATTTGTTTGGATTGCTTTGTCTTTACGTGGAAAATTGTCTCTGTAGTTATTTGGGCAAGTGTCGGAATATAGGAGACTCCAAAATATTAAGCAGATTGGGTTAGAGATGCACTAAATATATAATGATAATTAAAATGACTTTTGGTAAAAAGCGTGGCTAAGTTAGATACGTACATTTGTTGGTCCTCTATTTGGGTCACGTTTTAAATAATTTTATCTTAATTAATAGTTATTGTACAAAGTTGGTGACCATGGTGTACGTGAAAAGTTCATGTTGGAGAACAATAAATTGTTTTTGTCAGGAGGTAGATCAAAATATAGAGATTGATCAGTTGAATGAATTAAAATATTTGTAGTTTATTGTTGTTGCTTCAATACTACTATTAGTGAGATAAAAAAATATGTAATTTTAAAAGTTTTTTTTTTTTATGTTCACGTATGTTTGATTCTTCGTGATTTTGATAACCTATTTCATCAAATTTTAGTTTTAATATGATACTTTTGTTTTTTTTTTTTGCCGATTTTTGTTCTTTGTTTCGACTTATGATGATGCGGAACAAATATAGTGATGATGTGAGGTTAACATGTAAAGTATCAAATCAACGCTCTAAATAAAAAAATATTATAATTTTCAACAATCGAAAAATATAAGGTTAAAACTGAAATTCGATTAACATATTAGACATATATGTAGGAAATCATCTTTGCGTTTTAAAGAAGTCGATTTTCAGGTGTGATATATTTTATGAGTGACGGTATATGAGTATGAGCTGCGGCTCATGTTGGATCAATCTACTACCCATGACCAGTAATAATGTATAAGTACGAGCGTAAGCTCATGTTGAATCAACATATGACTCATGATCGTGACATCATTTTTTTCAATACTACCCGTTCATGACACACATCATGTGCGTGGTTGGTAGAAAATGGAGATGAAATTAAAGTTATTAATTTTTAAAATTGAAATAAAGAAATAAGATTTAATTAATACTAGCAGTAAATACACGGTTGTATGTGTAAAAATTAAAGATATATCCGAAGTGTGGAAATTTGATATCATAATTTTTTTTTATTTGTAAAAATCTTATATGAGACGGTTTTACGGGTCAAGTTTGTGATATCTTTGACTTTATCCAACTCATAAAAAATATTATATTTTATGTCAAAAAGATTATTTTTCACTGTAAATATAGATCAGATCGACTTGTTTTACGAATATAAATTAGTGAGATCGTCTTTCAAAAAACCTACTTATTTTATTTGGACATTAAATTGAAAAGAGATTTGATAGTTTAGATCGGAGGTAAAATTGAACAAAAAGTTGAGTTCGATTTAATTACATTTCCAAAAATTAATATCAATTACTGTAAGAGTTTAATTTTAATTAAAAAAAATAGTATAGATAGATAAGTTAAGTACAAATTTGGAGATAACTTTGACCTAAGTTTAAAAAAAAAAAAAAAAGAAAAGAAAAGAAAAATTCACATTCAGTTCGCCTTGAAAATATCTCCATTTGATTGATCGTTGTACCTTGTGGCACCCTTGCCATTAGTTATCAAATAATAATAATGATCATTTTTTTTATAAAAAAATCACGAAAAAAAAATTATTTTAAATCGACCTATCTTATAAATATAAATTTTATAAATATAAAATTATAAAATCGTCTATTTTTGTTTGTTTATTGTCAACCAAATTTTATCATAAAAACATAGATGGATAAGACACTTAAATTTTCTAGTATTATTTTTAATATTATAAACTAAATCCAGTAAATCCAATGAAGCATAATCAAATAATATCTGAATTAGATTGAAAATAATTTAAACTCAATGGTCCCATAGGAAAAAGTATATAGGACAATGAATCGAAAATATCGTATCAGAGTTGCTCCACCCAGCAGAACATTTAGTGGAGCTCCTGCATCAATCAATTCCATTCGTCTCATCAAACCATCCCTACCACTCATAGCTACAGATCTAACACGATTCTTGCATGAAAATAGTGAATTCAAATTACCATAAGATTTATAAAATAGTTCAAACCAATCTTTGAATGGATTGATCATAATATCCTTCAATCACAATACCGCCATCAATTCTTGGTTCCAGATTAATTCAAACTAAATACAGAAATTATAAGCACAAAAGGCCAGTAAAAACCACGGCCGTAAATGGAAAAGAACAGACAGAACCAAGCAAAACTAATTACAAAAGTACAGCATACTCATAGGGGCTTCAAGGAATATGCTACAATATATGTATGTCTATTGCATTTTATCCGAATTAATGATTTCCGCCCTCGGAGATGCTCTAGGAAACTGTTTGAGTTCGTTCAATATGGACTCTTCTTCATCAAAAACACTACCTGAATGGGGGGCAATTGACATTTCTTCGAGTTCAGTAGCAGATGATAATAGATATTTTATGAACTCCATTTCAGACTCGTTGCCGGAGAAAAGTTGCATAGTAACGGTTTTAAGTTGTGTCAATGTATCCGAGCTTTTCTGGGATCGGAGAAATTCCAAGACAGAATCCACAACATCTGAGGTGAAGGCCTGGAGATGATGGAAATTTCATCAAAATTGGTTCTTGATTGAATACTTTGGAAACAAAATGATAATTCAACAACTACATAGAAACTTACAGTGATTTTAAGCTTTTGTAAACTGGGGGAGCTTCTGATGAAACAAATGGCACAAGCGATTTCCTGAATCTTTTCGAAATACATATCTGAAAGGTGAAGAGTTTTCAGGGTTCTCAAGGCCACAGGCAGTTTATTGGGGGCGCCATACTCAACAAGATCCTATAAATGTGCCAACAAAAGTACATTAATTGAGATCACGCATAATACTTGACCTAAATATTATTTTCAAACTGTGCCAACTGATGCATTGTAAATTTCCTCACCTCCAAGGCATAAGCCTGCAGTTGTAGCTCCTCGAGCGCGGGTAGAGAGCTTAGGGACTTAACCAAATCGATGGAGAACCGGTTTCCCCTTTTGAAACCCATGGAGGAGAAAGATATTTTAACATCTTTGAGAAGGGGGCACTTCTCAAAAGAGATGGATCTGAGTAAGCCATGAAACTCAAGATATTTTAACTTCGGACCAACAATTTCGAGACAATCGAAGCTAGTGCAGTGAACCAACCTCAGCCTTTCAACTGCGGGGCAAGAAGCAAAGAATTTTCCGAAAGTTTCAGGTACTAGTACAACATTTTGAAGATCAAGGTTCTCGAGTTTACTAAACCCTTTAAAACCCGAGGGAGGATTGAATGCACAGTTGTAGAGCTTCAAATTTCTTAAATTTTGGAAGGCGTATATATCAGAAGGCAGCTTGTGGTTGTCTCCCCTAGATACGTGAAGGGTTAAATCTTGGAGGGTATTTTTTGGAAGCAGATGAATCCATTGATCAATATGGTGGCTACTTTTCAGATCAGGGACTTGGAGTGCAAATCTGAGCAAAAGTCCCTTGTGAAGTTTAAGAATTTGGTGAACAAGGGTCTCGAGTCTGTGACCTCCGAGAAACATTTGGTCAAACCAGAAATCAAACACGATTTCAGGACATGTTATCCATTTATATCTCCATTCTCTCGACAAAATGCTCGTTCTGACTATGTCTCGTAGAGGCAAGCATCCAAGAATGTTCTCTATTATGCTACAAGGTAGATTGCTAATGAAATCAACCTCGGACATAATTGAACCCTTCATTCTCATGTCTGAAAAACAAAAACCAAGAAAATTATCTCAGGATTTAGACATCATCATACCACAGAAGTTGAAAAAATAAATAAAAACATCCGACAGCTACAAGTATTCTCGACCCAAAAGAAACGCTAAATTCAACCGACAAAAAAATTGATCTAAAGCAAAATCTAAGACTGACGTCTTACATGGATTTATTCATAAGAAAGTTGTGAACATTTATTTAAGACTGAAACAAATAGGGAAGTTAAAAATACGGAAGAACCAAAGATTTTACCCCTACCAATGCTTAGCTCTGTAGTTCGAACCAAGACTTTGACATAATAGGCAAGAGATGTTTCATTGTATCCACCAGTGAAAAATTATTTAGATTTCTAGTTTTTAGCTAGATTTCATACCTTAACGCGACAACCTGGCTAGATAACAGGAATCTCATCATTTTGACCAATATAAAATAACTCTAAAGAAAGGTATCTTTCTGGGCAGCTAACAAAAAAATTGAAAAGTCAATTATAATCTAGAAAACTCAGAATTTTTTTTTTAATTATGAATCAAAGTCAATGAGAGCACCTCTTCGAAGTTGTCACCGCGATACACATAATTAATTTCTTTGGACCTTTTATCACGGAATCCCAACGAAAATTTACCAAAACACAACAAAAGACCGTTTGAATCATGTCAAATCGCCTAAAAAAAGCACGAGCCATTCAATTTTCAATCGACAACCAAAAACAGCAAGAAATCCAAAAATTAGAGGGAGAGAAAAGCGCTTATCGCACCTAAAAAGCCCTTGATTCTTATTCCCCCGGCGAGTTTTTACGGAAGACAATTGTGGGCAGTTGGCAGGCGGCGGAGAGAATTGAGTGAAGTGTCGATCAGGAAAAAATTTGAGCGGCGTGACTGGGAAGACGATGGGTATTTGGTAAATAGAGGTTTGAGTTTGAACTTGATTGGGAATATATCGGTGAAATGGCTGGGAGTGTGTGGGACCCATCTTACTCGGATCATGATAAGATCAAAACCGACCTCATCCACTTGCTTGTTGACTCAGCACTTCTTTAATGCTATTTTATTTTATATAAAATAAAAATTAATATTTTAATATTAAATGGATTTATATATATATATAGAAAAAATTAAAATTATATCATAAAAATGATAATAATTGTTTGAGTTAACAGAAGTCGTCAGATCAATAATTTGATTTTCTCTATCAAAATTTTTTCGAATTAATTTGTCACACATAACTTTTATTTACTTGATTAACATGATTTTATACTAAAATCGATAACAAAAGTCAATAACACGAAAATAATTATTCTAGATCCTTAATGATTTCTAAAAGTAATAATAATACATTAAGGTTGTTTTTACTTAACAATTATTAAAGTTGGATTTGATCAACTATCATATTATATCAAATGTTTATCATAAATTTCACCAATAAATCTATGGAATCGTTTTAAAATCATATATATATATATATATATATATATATATATATATATATATTATATTATTAAGTTTGATATTTTTAAATTAACTAATTTTTGATGTCATAGTCTGTTTTAATTATTATATATATTAATAAAATGTTAAAAAATTTAATACAAATCACATATAATTTAGCTGGAGTAGGTCTCATGTGAGACCGTCTCACGGATCTCAATCTGTGAGACGGGTCAACCCTACTCATATTCACCATAAAAAGTAGTACTCTTAGCATAAAAAGCAATACAATTTCATGGATTACCCATATAAAGATCCGTCTCACAAAATTTGACCCATGAGACCGTCTCACACAAGTTTTTGCCATTTAGCTGATAGAGGGTCATTGTTTTTGAGCATCAAGTTATATGCTCAATTTATAGTTTAGTTTTTTTCTTTTATTTTTTCTATTTAATTTTTTAATTCATATATATATAAATTACAATATAGTATAATTATATTTTGTTCATCATTTATATATATAAATCAAATTGAATTATAAAAAAAATATTTTTTAAATACATTAGGCCTAACAAAAATTTCGTTACGACCTTTGGAGTGAGACGAGAATAGATTGCAATAATACCTCCCCTGCTACTTCTCGAGCAGATTCATAATACCTTGTCGTAGGATACCATTTTGTCGTAGGATACCATTTTCTAACAAAAATATTATATTATATTATATTATATTATACAAATAGAGAATGGTGACCAATTCCACCTACCGTGAGTTTCTCTCTCCGGTGGCTCACCCTGTTTTTCGCCAACCGTGCATGATCCATAAGATTTCCAATTTTTATACTCAAATTTATGTTTTTTTCAAACAAGAAATTGATTCTTACATGTCATTCCCAATTGACGAGAAACAGTATTTATATTATTTATACAATATAAATATATAATATATAACAATACAGTGCATCTGTATAATTTAATACTTGGTTCAACCCATATATTATATAATATAATTTTATATATAATATCAACTCTGTCAAATTGTACTATAGTCACAACTAATTTCTATCAATTATTATTAAATTGAATACAAAATTAAGCATTTTAAAAAAAAATTAAAAATTTGTATCTCGAAATTCTAGCAATTGATTCTCGACTCAAACCTCGTCAAGTTTTCTAGTACAATCTTGATCATGAGTGATACCCTATAGATGAGCCCACTATCCCTGGCTCATTTCTAGCCCAAATGGAAAACAAGCCAAAGGTCCATGTATTCTCCTATAAATACCAGCTTGAGCGTATGATAATGGATTCACTATATTATTTTTCAGCAGCACCCTTAGCTGCTTCCCTTTATATCTCCAGTCTCTGACTTGAGCGTCGGAGGTGTTATGCCAGGATACCCTCCTGGTCTCCTTCTAATGATCATATTTGTGATTTCAGGCTTAGGGTATTCAAAACCTGCGTCTGGACTAGTGACACTTGCTGGAAACGGACCCCAAAATTTCCCGTGAGTATCAATGAGCAACTTCGTTTCTGATCGTGGATCTTACTATACGATTGAAAAATGAGAACGATCCAGCAGATTGTTCGTAGGGAGTTATAATATGAGATATTACCACCTAAACATCGAGTTAGTTGGATTCAACATTGACAACCCAAAGATAAAATCTTTAAAACCTCGTACACATGAATTTGAATCATAAGACACCTAAGAATATTTTGATCGTGTATCCAATATCGATTTATATCTCAATACAATGATAATACTAATCAGAGTTAATAGATTTAATGTTACATAATATAAACCATTATATCAACAATTAGAATAATACCTTCAGAGTAACTTGAATTCATTGTTATGAGCTATTAAAGCTTGTTGATTTAGGTAGAAATGAAAAAATTATGCTTTTATTTATTTACTAGTATTATTTTGATTGAAGTAAATACTTTATTATTAAAATGATTGATATTTTACACTTATGTGATGTGATGATCATTATTAGAGGGGTTTTTTTCCTTCCATTTTTGATTAATATAGTTTTCTTTTATCAGTTTAATATTTTTCAATTTTGTTCCTCGAGTTAATACAAGATGTTGCATATTGATTTTTTTTTAATGTTTATATATGTACTTTGAATAAAGTTTGTCCACCGGTTATAAAATCTTCTTTCCTTTTTGGTAAAAACTTGTGTGAGACGATCTCACGGGTCATATTTGTGAGACGGATATCTTATTTGGGTCACCCATGAAAAAATATAACTTTTTATGCTAAGAGTATTACTCTTTATTGTGAATATGAGTAGGGTTGACCCGTCTCACAGATTATGATCCGTGAGACGGTCTCACATGAGACTCACTCTTCTTTTTTATAATCCAATTATTATCATTCTTTTATTTTAATAATAGTTTGAAGAATAAGAAAAATAAATAAATAAAATAAAAGCACAACACAAATCCTAAATCAATTTTCCTCAATTTCCCTACCTCTATTTTTCTAATTCTCAAATATCTTTTCTTCTATCTCGACCCTATCTTTAATTCATTTCTTTCAAATTTCAAGGTTTTAATGACTTAATTTTTTTTTTTCAATTGCTTACCTCACCTATTTTTAGATTAATTTTAGAAAAAAATTAATAAATAATATATATTGAAAAAGAGAATGATTAAAATTTCGATACTGACTTAAGAAAACATCTATCACAACTTTAAAAAGCCAACTTAAGAGATATATGTCCCATAAATTGGTCTCACGAGTCAATTTTGACATTACCGACAACATTTGAGAAACCAAATCTTTTTTTGTCAGCATGAAAGAATAACCAATGCCTTCGAACAAAAACTAAATCGACCCTCTCTTTCTGCTAATATTTTTTGATCAACCTTCAGTCACTAAAACTTCAGGCAAACACGAGGAAATGAAGGCATACCTGTGATATCCTTGTCCCACATCTAAAAAATCAAAGATTTAAAATGAGTTTATAATGGCTTACAATGGACTTCTATAGCAACTTGGGTTAATCATTTTCGTAAAACGAGGACGAAAACGAAATAGTTGCTATAGGGGCACATTGTGCTGCCACGCAGGAGCCAACCCCGGGCTCGGGGCGTGACAATACCCATCCAACAATGTTGAGACCCTATCTCAATGAACGAAGCATTACCAGTTGGCTGCTTTCCACCTAAGATTTCGAACACCAGAACACCAAAACTGTGAACATCAGTCTTTTTGGTGCACATACTCTGCCCAACAACGTATAGGTATATTATTTGGTAGCAAGGAATTCAAGGAAACAGAGACCGCGGCAAACCACAGTATCTCCTGTAACCGATCTACGAATCTTTCTTGGTTGCAAATCACTTCCATGTTCAACACTATCATATCCCATGTGTTCATTTTGCAAATACAGGCTATGTCAACAAAATCAACGTCAACCCATAGCACATTACTTAAAAGAAAATGCACTTACGCGAGCTTTCGGACAAAATGGTGGAAATTTGCCCGATCAAACAATAGGCAGCTAGCAAGCAAGAAAGTCGAGACACAACTAAAATAAATAAGCTGTAATCAAATAGGATTCTATAAGCAATCGGTTCATCTTATTCGAGTGGATTATAGGTTCAAGGAATCATACACGAAAACGTAAGAGAAGCGCCTAAAGCGTTTGTGCTCACGATATTGGTGGCGTATCAGAATAAAGTCAGCAAAGGCAAAGGCACAATACCACTTAGAAAGACTATACAATGCAACAATTGTGAAAAATCTTGCACTTCTAAGCACAATACACCAATTTTTACTATCTTTTTCTTGCACCACAGTATTGTCATAGCTATATTAGTTTCATCAATGTAATTGACATGACATACAAACACAAGATCAATCCAAATAATTTTACAAGAGAATCACAACAGCATAACCTCAAACTTTCACGACGAGAGGCTGGACAAAGACTCCGACCGCACATCCTTGAAATCAAAAATCTTTAAAAGTGCCAAGCCCTTGTCTTTGCCCTTTTCGCTACCGTTTTCCACCACATCATGAATCCCTTCAATCACCCTTGCCTCTATTTTCCCCTTCAACTCACTCACAACCTTCTCCCCCCCACATTGCACCAAATTCAACATTGTGTAGACCGCATTCTCCTTAGTCCTATGACTCGAACCCGTGGAATTATCCAACAAATCCATCAGAACACTGACGCTCGAAGCTTTCTTGAATGCCTCCCAGCTCTCCTCACACCCTGCCACTTGTGCAATCACAGCGGTGGCATCTTCGACCAGTCCAACTCTCCCATCCTTCACTATCAATGAAAACAAAGCCTGAACAGTTCCAAGCTCAACCATTTGAGCTCTATTCATCGGATACAGAGCAATCCCAAAAAGGGCTCTAAGAGCATCCTTGATCGACCGAGCTGCCGATCCTTGATTCCTCACGATCTCCACCAGCCCGAATATGATATCCCTCTTGTGCCCGATAATGGGGCGATACGACTCGAAGCTCACAAGGCTAAAAATGGTTGCGGCAGCGCACTGGGCCGAGAAAGGGGAGGCGGGGTTGCGTAGGGCGTGGGAGAGGGCATCTAGGACCCCATGAGAAGACATGAGATGCTCTTTGCAGGATATAGACAAGTTCAACAGCGTGGCGGTGGCGTTTCTTGAAGAATCTTTACCGGAGAATAAAGGGATTCGGCGATCAAGGGTATGGCGTTCGCCTCCGCAATTAACGGGCGGCTTTCGGGATCGTTTTTAGTAAGCAAACGCAGCTCGCAGATGGATTCGATACGGGTCTGCTCCGACACAGAACTCATCTTGGTCACCAACGATTTCACCGTTCTCCGCTTCACAATCTCCATAGTTTCAACCGTTTCTTGGCGATTTTCTTGTCAGATTTGGAGGAGACGTGATCGAAATTATCCTTTTGTTAGGTGGGCTGACTTTAATAAAAGTCCCCACCCATTTGCACTATATATATTATATATAGGAATGAGTCGGAGGTTTGGTGATATATAGTGGAGCTGGGTCTAATCTTTTACCACTCGGCCATTCATCCATTGAAAACTTGGGAAAAGCGAGTGGATTTTTTTGACTGCGTAAAACAGTTAAAACAGGTTTTTTTTATTCGTAAAATGAGTGTGAATCGGGGAGTTTTGCGAAAATCTGCTAGTGCATGCATGCCCGCCAAAGCACATACAAGATTTTCTTGTTATTGTCGTTGTTATTATTATTATTATTAGTAACCATGTTACTGGTAAATAGATTTGACACTTTAATACACAATTTTTAAAAAAAAAATTATTTCGATAATTAAAACAATACATATTTAAATAAATAAATTATTTTTTAATAAATAAAAAAGATTACATTTTTTTGGGAGAAAGATTTTAAAAAATTGTTTCTTATTCCTGACATATTAAATTATTATTATTTATCTTTTATTGATGAGGAGGAGAGTTCTATCAAAAATGTTCAAGATTTATTATTTTCAAGTTGACAAAACTTGTGTGAGATGATCTCACGGATTGTATTTTGTGAGACAGATATCTTATTTGGATCATCCATGAAAAAATATTACTTTTTATGCTAAGAATCTTTTTATTGTGAATATCGGTAAGGTTGACTCGTCTCACAGATAAAGATTCGTTAGACCGTCTCACAATAGACATACTGTAATGCCTGAGAAATTAATTATCGTAATCTGAGATGATTATTGATTATGAATAGATATATTATAACCGGGCTATTACGAGACCAGATTGACCAAATCATATGAAGGATGTATTTTTTGACAGAACTATTGGCGCCCGAGCGGTAGAAAATAACCGCCCGAGCGCCAATGTTCGATAAGCACATGCGTCGGACAGAAGAAGTGGCGCCCGGGCGGTAGTTTGTGACCGCCCGAGCGCCAGTGCGTGACTAGTCGAGTACTTGGACAGAGTGATCGGCGCCCGAGCGTAGTTTTTGACCGCTCGAGCACCGCCTGAATTGTATGAAAAGTTAACACGTTGCATATACATGCA